>NW_015659941.1:247394-257719 GCF_001515625.1 Sinocyclocheilus rhinocerous | reverse complement strand
AAGATCATGTGACACTGAAGACTGAAGTAATGATGCTGAAAATGCAGCTTTGTATCACAGGAATAAATTACATTAAAAAAATAAATAAAATAGAAAACAGTTGTTTTAAATTGTAAAACTATTTCACAGTATTACTGTTTTACTGTATTTTTGATCAAATAAATGCAGCGTTGGTGAGCAGAAGAGATTTTCAAAAACAAAACAAATTCCAAACTTTGACCCCGAACTTTTGAATGGTAATGTATTTCAAGAAAAACACAACTAGTAAAGATGTGTATATTCCTGATTTAACTTTTATATGTTGCTTGCTTAACTATTCATCTGTACATATTCTCTCAGATCATGTTTCATCTTAAAGGGTTAGTTCACCCAAAAATGAAAATTTTGTCATTAATTACTCACCCTCGTGTTGTTCGAAACCTGTAAGACCTTCGTTCATCTTCGGAACACAATTTAAGATATTTTTTGATGAAATCTGAGGGCTCTCTGACTCTCCCATAGACAGTAAGGTAACTACCACGTTCAAGGTCCAGAGAAGTACCAAGATGATCGACAAAGTAGTCCGTGTGACATCAGTGGTTCAACTGTAAAGTTACGAAGCTACGAGAATACTTTTTTGCGCAAAGAAAACAAAAATAACGACTTTATTCCACATTTTCATATCACGACAGTATCATGATGCGAGCGTGTGGCGGCGCTGACCCAGATCCGGCGTGATGACACACGGACTACTTTGTCGATCATCTTGGTACTTTTCTGGACCTTGAACGTGGTAGTTACCTTGCTGTCTATGGGAGGGTCAGAGAGCCCTCAGATTTCATCAAAAATATCTTAAATTGTGTTCTGAAGATGAATGAAGGTCTTACGGGTTTGGAACAATACGAGGGTGAGTAATTAATGACAGAATTTTCATTTTTGGGTGAACTAACCCTTTAAATCTCATTTGTGCTTGCATGCATTTCTGTAAGGTTTGACATCAAACAGCATTCGTTTTCATGTAGTTAGGTTAAAATATTAGTTGAAATTTGTTGAAAATGTACTCACCCTCAGGCCATTCAAGATGTACAGTAGTCAACATTTGAAGTGGATCAAAAAAAGTTAATCAAAGTTGTCCTAAGACAAGAACGCATTTTGCTTTTAGGTTTTAGAACAACTTTGATGAAAGGTTTTGATCCACTTCAAATGTTGACTAGTATAGATGAGTTTGTTTCTTCATGGAAACGTGTCATTACATTACTTGCTCACCAATGGATGCTCTGCAGTGAATGGGTGCCGTCAGAATGAGTTTCCAAAGAGCTGATAAAAACATCACAATAATCCACAAGTAATTCACATGATTCAACTTTTAGTTTCTCCAAAAAGTCCTCTTGTCTGAATCAGGAGAGAAATATGCACAGATCAAGTGCTATTTACAAGCGGAAATGGTTCAAAACAGTTCAAAACAAATATGCTGGTGGATATTGCTGAAATACGCTGGAGACAACAGGGCATGGTCTTTTTCACTGGAAGAAGCGTTATTATGAATTATGAACTTGTATTTTGGCCAAAAGCGACAGTTTAAAGATGGGCTGGTGTGGATTGTGATGTTTTTATCAGCTCTTTGGACTCTCATTCTGACGGCACCCATTCACTGCAGAGGATTCATTGGTGAGCAAGTGATGTAAACTCATCTACATCTTGAATGGCCTAAATTTTTATTTTTGGCTGAACTATTCCTTTAATAGTTAAGCGAATGCTTTAACAAATGTTCCATACAGTCTCTCATTATTTAGTTTTCATGTATACTAATGTTAAAATTGTACGCTTATAATAGCTTTAGATGGAATATATTGTCATGTCTAGCCAACTATCCAACTGTAGTTGACTAACCAATGCTGGAGTGCATTTTATAACAGGTCACCAAGCCTCATTGTTCATTGGGCTGATGCATCCTGGAATTATTAAAAAGATTGTTTTATCCAGGCAACTGAAGTCACTTTTGTCCAGGAGTTAACTGGGACTCTCTCACTCACACATGAATGTAACTTGCCAAGTTGGAGTATGTAAACGTGTGAATGAGGTTTGAGATTTGAGAGCTACAACAAAGGGGGAAGTAACTTCCATTGTGAACTTTCTGTGCCATTATTGGCAACAAAAAGTAATGGTTTCAAACACTCTTCCAGTCTACCAAACCCACACCATCGGTTGAGCCAATGCTGCTGCGTCGGACCAATCAAACACAAAGATTGGAAACCCATTTGGTGGCACAGAAATGACACACTACAGCTTTAAATTCCCAGTTGTTAGTGTGGAGTGCACCACTTGGACTTATTCAAAAGCATATTCAAAGTTTCATACCCTCTCTTAGCTTCTCTATACTACTTCCTGTGTGGTTGGGAGTATCTTAAAGGGTGACTGGGCATCGGTATGCCAGTGACTTGTTCAGGAAACCCATGCTATGTGACACTGCCCATGCTCTTTGATCAGATAAACTCTTGTGAATGTGTGTGGTGAGTGTTTGAACGCTTCATTTCTACTCCGTTCCCTCTGGAAGTCCTTAAATGAGCTCAGTTCGAGTTAAACGTCGTCCCAGAAGGCTGTGGAAGCTTTGGGAGGCCACGTATAAAGTCTAGATGAAGGAAATGTGCCCTGAAATAACCGCTGCTCACGTGTCTGGACATTCCTGAACAGTGACGCCATGTGATTACTGAACCTTCAATCATGAGAGCTGTACCGAATCTGGAGAACAACAGACATTTGAAGATTATTTGTGAGGTTTGGGAAAGGTTAACATGAATCTTCTTTAAAGAGTTTTTATATGGTGTCCCAGTTTTTGACTGTCACTCTGTTCATGTGCATTTCAGGAAGGAAGGCTAACTTCGAGACCAGATGTGGGATGTTTGGAATGTGAAAAATCATGTTGTGAAACCTTGTGGCAGAAGGGCTTTAAGAATGTTTTTGTGCTTCTAAAACAGTTCAACATATTTGTGTCTGTGCATGCATGCAGCATTTTTGGCAAGCCCTCTCTGACACAGTGAAGCACACTGTCTGTGTTTGAAAGTGATCGGATATCCCCCTGGTCTGGAGCCCCACGTCTATATTTGGCATGATTAGTCATGCCAGAATGAAGGGAAGCTTTAGGACTTCCCTTTGTTCTGCTGTGACGTCACAATACATTCAAATGTACAATGTGGGAAAGTCTTCTTTTATGTACTGAGAACATATGCATGAAGTTTTAATTCCTCATTGTGACCTTGAATTCGACAAGCATTTAAAACATGCAGGAACAGGTTTTCAGACAGCATCGTGTTTTGAATTCCCATACACGCCCAAATTTTTTCCCACGCTTTACAATGCTGCAGTGAAAAAACTGGGTCTGGTTCAGTTGTTGGAACTTGGATTTTGACTTTTTTCTTCTTAGATTTTAGGTTAAAACTTGAGGTAAAGTGAATGTTTTTAGATGCAGCACCTTGTCACTAGTTGGTTTTTGTCTATTTTTAATCCCTTTTTTTTGCCGTTTATTTTAAAGCTCCTGTTGTGAAATGAATAACATGAAAGGCATAAAAATGCATATAAAACAATCATCTTATTATAGTTTTAGATGGAATATATTATCATGTCATGTCAACCTCCCACCTGTAGTTGACTTAACCAATGCAGTGTGCATTTCCTTTTATTTTTAAAAGTCTAAAAGTGTTATGCCAGTGCACCAAACCTCACCCATATGATTTTTTAAAAATTGTATTATTATTATTTCTGGCACACATCACAATGAGCTCATTGTGCCCAATGCATCATGGTGGAGTTATTAAACAGATTGTTTTACCCAGGAAACTGAAGTCACAGTTGTCAAGGCGTTAACTGAGACTCTATTCATTCACAACCTACAGAGAGATTTTGAATCGTTGCGGCAAACTGTCGGGTAAAGTGGGCGTCACCAAGAGCGCTCAAGAGAAAGTCTGTGTGTGGACCTGTGACTCTACATGAATGACTCAAGTGAAGAAACACGCGTGAAACCACTATTTCAAAGGAAAAAGAAGAGGAAGATGGGACGTCTTGAACATTAGCAGTGGAACTTGAGTGCGCATCTGCGCAAAGTCTCTCCAAAGTCACTTGGTAACTTGTGCGCACCACTGCAGCTCCATTCTCAAGCAGTTTTGGGGGTAAGTGCACATTAAACTCACTAATGCACTGACTTAAGTATTGAGTATCAGTATAAGTTTTTGCTCTTATTTATTTTGCATTTTAGATGCATCTTTAAACTTTTACGGTTAGATGCACTCTTCTACTCTAGTATAAAAATGAGTCAGAATTTGAGCGTGCACTAGTGCGTTCCTCCCATCACCAAGGCTTGTAGATCCTCTAAAGCACTGTCAGATCAACACGCTCCGTATTACTATTTTTTATTATCGATGCATACTTCGTATGCATTATATTATACTGTCATTTGCAAAGAAATGTTGCAGGCTTTCTTACATAAGATGCATTGAGTTATTCGGGTCATTTTATTCTCATTGGGCGCTCGATGAAGATAAGAGGAAGCCTGCGGTGCAGGCATGAGATAGTGTTTCTGACTTCCTGTTCCTCTTCAGAAAAGACACTTAATTGGAATAGCTATGCATGGCTCCATATGGCAAGCGTACACACATGCTGTTTTCGCGTGGAATGGCGAGACTAGAATAATGCAAACGTCTCTGAATTTCACCTGTAACAGTCCCTGTATAAAAACGATTTCTTCTTCAGCTGCGACGCGTTTGACCCGTTACGCGAGGCCCGGTCTGTGGTTAGTTACTGTGTCGAGTCACATACTTACTAGCTCCAGCCACGTCACAGCGAGGGGGCGTGGCCCGCGGCTGTCAACGCGACGTGGTTTAAGCGTTTGTATCTGGGTAGAAAAGAGCGCGCGTATTGGCTGTGTGTCAAACCGTGTGCTGGCTTCCTAGATAACAAACTAGGGTGCACACTGCACACAGCCAGTTTCTGCTAGAAGTTTGTAGCTGACTTTTAAAGGACGCGTGTTTTTTCTTGCCTTCATGAATATATGCGTTTCTTTTTCAGGCAGTTTTATAAGCACTTTACATTACAGGCAGTTTTATAAGCACTCCCAAAACGAAGTAACTTGTTTTTACTGAAATGAAGCCGAGTGGAAATACAAACTAGTATTTTTGGTATTCATTCCTTCTAATTATTCACACGGCGCCGATGACGCTGAACAAACGCGACGCGACGCGACGCAACATTCAAAGACGCATAGCGCAGACGGAACGCGCCCCGAAACGTTTGACCCGTTTAGTGTGAGAAAGCGCTACAATCCCTCACTTTTGAAGATGTTTTTCCCTCTTATTCGTGTCATGTTTAACCGTCTTATGGAACTTCCTCTCATTGCCCATTCATGTGGTTTAGTAGCGGCGGCCCCATATACACCAATCTATGAACACAGAGGTGATTTCCAGTGTCCTCACAACATCATTTATCAAACGTGAGCAAAATCTAGACGAGTGAACTCCACAAACATCTTAAACCAGCCTTAGCTGGTTTAAAATGGTCTCCCAGCTAAAACCAGCACATGCTGGTTTCAGATATAATACACAAAAGTAGCCTACTTATGGTATATTATTCTAGTTTTTAGACCCCTGTACTGTTTTTTGGGGGGGTACCATGGTATACATCAGAATACGATACCATCTTATACTATCACTGTAACATGGCACTGCAAGCAGGTGTTTTAAATGACCAATTTACAGTCCGGTTTTACTTGTGTTCATGGTAATTGACATATCTGAAGTGAAAGAAGGACTAAATGAAAGTAAGCACTCTAAGAAGTTGTAGTGTATTTTTAAGGTCACATTTGTACCCTGTAATTTTACACTGCCTCCACGTCTACTTTTAGTTAGGCAACTTTGGTTTCCAGTAAAAACCTGTTACTGGTGGCCGTAGAGAGGCGGAAGTGGTAGCAATGAAACTTGCATTCATAAAAAAGTCTGGCTGTGTCTATTGTTCAGATGGGTTTGAAATGACTGTATGTGATCAGACACCGTTCCACAGTAAGTTTGGTGCTTCAGGGGATCTCTAGATCACACCTCATATTTCAAAGTTTGATGCAATTCATTTTTGGCTCTGAAGTTGAGTATGCGAGAGGGAAACCTCTGAGTCGCTGGGCCTGATTTTTGTCTGATCTGTCAGATTAGAAAAAGGAACCAAAAAAGGTTGGAGGAATGCATATCTGTAAAATTATGCACAACTGATAGATATGAGATGATTAGAAAACTAGACATGTGGCCCGTGTGCTGTTGCTGTGGTGTGAGCCAGATGAATTTTGAGGGCCTCATTTTTCTCCTAGGTTTCTCTGCCATCTAGTGGACATTTCTCTCAACTAATTTAAAATACATCTTGAGGTAAAAGTAATTTAATTTTATATTATGCACTGCCAAAGCAGTGTGATTATTTCCAATATTTAAAAAAACCCATCCAACTATCATGTTTATAAAAACCCAAGCATTTTGATCTATTACAGTATCTAATCTTATATTCTGATCTTATTTTGTGGCATAGAAGTATAGACCTCGTGTGCAGTTTGAATAAAGACATTTAAACTCTATAATTATGTACAATGTAGTATAAATATAGACAAATACATTTTTCATATTTGATTTTAGCTTGTGAAGAAACTATGTAATTACAATAAAAAGCAACTATTTAAATAAAACAAGTAATTTTAATACTTATTTCAACAAAAGTAAATGTATACATAAAAATGGTATGTCTGTATTTTATGATAATGGTTTATCAGTGAATGAAGTAATCAGCAGTGACACATGAAGACCTGTAGTTTCTTATTTATTTTTATTTTGTCCACTAAGTGGCAGTATTTACAACATTTCTGACACATGGCCAGTGGTAATGTAAACTTGCCATACAGTTAATAATCACTACAGGAAGTATTGTCAATCATAAACTATTATAGATGTTTCTGCACGTCCTGCAGCATTTTGAATGTAGTAGCTACCTAGTCATAGCACCATTTTTAACATTTGTGACCCTGGACCACAAAACCAGTCATAAGGGTCAATTTTTCAGAATTGAGTGTTATACATATATGAAAGCTGAATAAATAAGCTTTCCATTGATGTATGGTTTGTTATGATTGGACAACATTTGGCCGAGATTCAACTATTTGAAAATCTGGAATCTGAGGGTGCAAAAAAATCGAAATATTGAGAAAATCGCCTTTAAAGTTGTCCAAATGAAGTTCTTAGCAATGCATATTACAGTAGGAAATTTACAAAATATTTTCATGGAACATGATCTTTACTTAATAGCCTAATGATTTTTGGCATAAAAGAAAAATCAATAATTTTGACCCATACAATGTATTTTTGGCTATTGCTACAAATATACCCCAGCGACTTAAGACTGGTTCTGTGCTCCAGGGTCACATTTATAGTACCATAGTATTGATAGAATTACATTACTATGTAAACAACATTATATGTAAATGATATGTTTTATGGCAGTCAATACAGTATTATGGTATATATTAGTGTAATATAAAAAAGTACTGTGGTAGTGCATAGGTACATAGACAGTATCAGATGGTCATACTATGATAGTACCTTTTTTATATTATATTAATTATATTATATTATACTATGTAAATACATATTTAATATAAAAGAACAATAATATATGTATTATATATATATATACACACACACTCATACACACACACACACACACACACACAAATTATGTAAATATACTTTAATATAATACTATGATAGTACCTTTTATATTACATATATTGCATTATATTATTACATAAATATGTAATCTAAAATAATAATAATAAATGTATTTATATGTTAAGATACTATAATAGTATATTTTTGTATATAATATAATATAATAATGTAAAAAAAACATTGTGGTATTCTACAAGTGTTACAAGTATTCTACAAGTGTGGTATTCTTTGATGTTCTTTGGAATATCATTTTACCAATTTTTTGGGGGAGTACATTTTATGACAAAAGACAGTCGATAGCAGCTGAATACATTGTCATGTGTCAAACACGGTCTAGTTATTAGTTCTACAGATCAGCATGAGCAGCCTTCTCTTCATAATGCGTTCACTCCTGCAGTCCAACAGTCTCATTTTTACACTAGTAAACCTGCTCTGTCCTGCCCTCCCCTTTGCTGCGTGTGAAACGCTGCTCTGGAAGCTCTGCAGGATTAAATACAGCGGTCATATGAGCTCACTCAAATGATTATTGATCGTCTTTAAAGAGAGCCTATTGTGTTTGACACGCCGCTCTCAGGGTTTGATGGGACGCTCTAGAGTATCCGTGTCCCTGGAGGAGCGTGTAACAGGAGAGTATTGATCAGAGGTTTTGTGCAGGTTGCAGTGAGAATGAATCCAGAGTTTGTTCTCACAGCGTCGGAGGAAGAGAGACGCAGCTGCACGCGGGACAGGAGGGGACGGGTCTTTCATGAGCCCCAGCTGTTTTTTCTGACACTTATTGACTGCTCATTTGTTTTCAGTTTGTTATAGACATTCCTGCATGCCCAGTGCGTTGGCATTAGTGTGTAGGAAGCTTGAGGAACAGTAAAATCCTCTTCAGCCTGTTTTGTGATGCAAATGATGTTCAGTTCCTGTTGATGTAATTGACACTGCTTGTTTTAGTCAGTAGAAGTGTCACCACAACATGTTCCAGTTTCATTTTTCAGACCATTTACCAGGTAATCTGCAAGTGGTAGGAGTCGAAAGCGGATGCATTTTTATAGCAGATAAACACCTGAAAGTGTGAAATGGCACTGAAGGGCCTGAAGCTCATGTTAAGTGTGATTTACTAAAGGTGAAAGCAGTTTTTTAAATGTCAAAATACTTTTTCATATCCCAGTTTTACTGTAGGTGAACAGGCTAAAATTTTAAAGGGATAGTGCACCGGAAAAAGAAGATATTTTGAAGATTGTTGGTAAGCAAACAGTTGACGGTAGCCATTGACTTCCATAGTATATTTTCCCTACTATGGAAGTCAATGGCTACCGTCAACTGTTTGCTCACCAACAATCTTCAAAATATCTTCTTTCGTGTTCAACAGAAGAAAGAAATACATACGACATGAGGGTGAGTAATTGATGACAGAATTTTCTTTCTTTCTTTTTTTTTTTATTCCTTGAACAATATAGTTTCACAAAAAAACTAAAAGTCCCCCAGTTGATTAATCATAATACATTAAGACAATTGTTTTGTTTTGCAAGTTGTCTGAAATGTTATGTATAAATATGCACACGAGGCATTATTACATATGCATTACATATTTCCAGAACAGAAAATATGAACATTGGATAAAACATGTTCAAAATTGTTTTAATTTGTTGACAAAAAACACACACAAAAAAAACAAACAAACAATATTTTTAGTATAAAATGTTATATAAATCAGTTGGATGATATATGAACAATCCACTCTGTAAAAAGCTCCAGAAAATATAGATGGAAATAAAACTGTATTTATGTCTGTATATAAAAAAAACCCTATTTTGAGAAAATGGCCCTTTAAAGATACAGTGTAATTAAAATGAAGTCTAATAAAAACTTAAATGTGTATTTTGGAGGTGTTCTTTCCACTAATCTGAAAGAAGACATGCTATGAAAAAAAAAGGCCAAAATCTCAGAATTGACTAAAATTACGCTTTTTTCTGCAAATTCTTGCCTTAATATGCAGAGAAATCTGTAAGCAAACCACTGGTAGGTTACAAAGTATTTTAATAGATTTTTTTTTCTCTCTGAATTTGAGCATAGATTAGCATACAAAAAAGTGTAGTTACTGCGTTTCACCTTTGTGGGGCAGCACTCAACAAAAACCCAATAGGATTTTCCCATTGGTTTGTGGATTAAAGGTCCCCTGAAATGCTTAAAAACAGGCAGCCTGAGGCCACATATTGGAGCGCTGCCTCTGAGATCTTTCGTTTTTAAGGTTTTTTACTCACTTTTAAGAGAGAAATTCATCAAAACCAAACAGGGCAAATAAACACAGACTCTTGACAACTTGTGAAAAATGAAAATTAGATGTACTCTGATCATATGAAAAGGATTTTTTTTTTTCATATTACTTTAAAGGTTAAGTTTAGTGTTGGATTTTATGGTTAGCTTTAACCCAGCTAACAAAAATATGCTCTTAAGAGCATTTTGTTTAAAGGGGGCATAACACACACAGTTTCACCCAATCTCATGTTCATCTTGAGTACCTATAGAGTAGTACTGCATCCTTCATATCTCAAAAAAGTCTTTAGTTTTATCATATTTATAAAAGAAAGATACAGCTTTACGATTCTCTCCGGAAAA
>NW_015659941.1:202931-247339 GCF_001515625.1 Sinocyclocheilus rhinocerous | reverse complement strand
CAACAAAACAGACATTTGATGCCGTTTCACTTACCGTCTGCAGTTCTGAATCATGACCGGGATCTTTTATAGCTGGGACCGCTCCATCTTTCAGTATCAAACCATGTGCAAATCCAGCGTCGAACTGGGCCTTGTTTATAAAACGTTCATCAACAAACACACTTGTGAAACTCCGTTGCTGCCCCCGGAAAAACAAACTGTATCCACTGTTTACATAACGCTGGATACTTTAGGAAGCTGAACAAAGTTATCTTTCCCTTACAACCAAAAACACACTTCTTTGGAGACATTCTTCCCGAGTGAGTCCCGTGCAGCGTTGCGCCGGATGGTCGCGATCTCGCTCTTGCTCTGGTTGATGCGTGTGCGGGGGCGCGTTCTTCCGGGAGAAAAGCCCATATAAGGAGTTCCACCCTCGTTTACGTCATTAAGAGCCATGATCGAAAAAAAACTCTCCGAAACTTGTACGAACCCGAAAGTAAGATTTTTGGCACAGAAATACTGAACAGATACCAACGAGATCAAAGACAGATATCGCGTTATTCTCACTCATGTGCTGTGTTGCTAATAAACATGATATGATTTTAGTTCTGTTGCTTTTATATGAAAATAAATATGACGAACAAGACACTCAAAGTGCATGCCATTTAATTCCATACGAAATGTGTATTTATCATCCATTTTTTACTTTAATACAAACATGTATTTTAGATTTTTATAGAAATATGACAACAATCACGTATCTCACACAGAGATCGCACTGTCATTGTGTTTGGGAACATTTATGCATAATTTAAATACATAATCGCATGGAACCAGATAAAAAATGTAAACGTTTTAGAGGAGAACGCAGCATCACAGTTGTCTGAACCAATGAGCATTAAGCTGTGTCGTCAGTCAGTCATTTCCCATCATGCTTTTGATCAGCGCAGTCAGTGGAGAGCAACTGCGCTCAACTGCTCAATCCGACACAGCCGCCTCGCTGTCGCGAGAGTTTTTTGGCACACGTCAGCATGACATCAGAGCAAGTCGGACGTAACTCGGACATATTTCTAACCGGCATGCATCTCGCGGTGATCGGTTCTGCGCAGATTTTGCTCATCTCAAACGAGCCTATTCTCTCCGAAACTTGTACGAACCCGGAAGTAAGATTTTTGGCACAGAAATACTCTGTCATACGTCCAAATTGTTTTTTGAAACTTTGTCCATGCTTAGCATGAGAATCCAACTCTTTAACAGTGTAAACAACTCTGAAAGCATGAAACAGCATTGTACCCCCCCTTTAACGTTTCCATTAAGTTATGAAAATGTTATGTTCTCTGAACTGCGAAAACGTCGAATTTTTTAAATATAAAAAAAAATAAAAATTCCAATTGTAGAATTTTGCAAACATTATGGGAACGTTACTTCTGAAGTAGTAACATTAAAAAAACATTAGATGAACGTCCAACTAATATGTTTCAGAAATAAAATGTTCCATGAGCAATGTATAAATAGCATTTTTGTGCTATCGTTTTGAGAACATTAGTAAAGACCAAAACAAACATTCTATCAACATTACCTGAAGGATATTTGTTCATAACTTTGCCAGAACATTAGCCAAAATTCTGAGAACATTAAAGCATGAAACAGCATTGTACCCCCCCTTTAACGTTTCCATTAAGTTATGAAAATGTTATGTTCTCTGAACTGCGAAAACGTCGAATTTTTTAAATATAAAAAAAAATAAAAATTCCAATTGTAGAATTTTGCAAACATTATGGGAACGTTACTTCTGAAGTAGTAACATTAAAAAAACATTAGATGAACGTCCAACTAATATGTTTCAGAAATAAAATGTTCCATGAGCAATGTATAAATAGCATTTTTGTGCTATCGTTTTGAGAACATTAGTAAAGACCAAAACAAACATTCTATCAACATTACCTGAAGGATATTTGTTCATAACTTTGCCAGAACATTAGCCAAAATTCTGAGAACGTTTGGTTTTTTTTTTGCACACACTAACTTGCACTATCACATACCACTGGAAAAACGTGTCTGCGGTGACATTTCGGCAAAATGATATTACGTTGCTTCTTGCACATTTCGCGACAATTTCAATTTCAAAGTGAAATATCCAGTGAGTGGCATTAAAAGCACATTCAGCCTTATCAGAAACATGAATATGAATCTGGGAATGTTTTGTTATGTTGGTTGTTGCACTTATTGTGGCAGTTTGGGAATGTAATGTTCAGTGAGTGGCGCTAAAAGGTTAATGCTGCATTGCGTCTGAGAATGACGTACCCCCTACACTAAACCGACCCTAAATCTAACCGATAATGTTAAGAAAAGCAAGCATGAGATTAAAACGTGTTTGCTTAAGCAATCATGTAATTTTAGCTTGCTTCTACAAGTTGATGAGCTCATTTATCGTCACTTGTGTTTCATGGGACTCATTAGCACAGTGCAGTGCTGTACCAGGGGTGCTACTGAGCAAGTTTACTACACCAGAAACGACATTCATATGGGGCTGGTTATGTGACACAAACTTCAAAATGTATACATTTTCCATTATTAATTATAAGTTGTGTGAAAAGAATAAAAGTGTTGCTGTTTTTCTGCCACTAGTGTTAATTTCAGCTGCAAACCACAGTGAATTATAAATATAGGTATGGTTTTTGAGTTTTGCAAAATTGTAGGTAGATAGGGTGAATTTTTACACATACATCACAGACATCACCTCATGAATTGCTGCATCTGGAATTGAATAAATATAGATACATATAGAATAAATAATGTTACAATCAATCAAAGATGTGAATTAAGTCTCATCCTCAGACCACTGGCCTTTCACTGACTGTCTTATACTGAACAGAAAAAAAGAACAACCACTTTCTTGATCTGGCAAGCTCTAATCTGATTGGCTGGCTTCATGCCATGAGTACAGGGTTTCCCAAGAAACTTATAAGTCACTTATAAGGCACTTTCGAGGAAGAACTACTCCCTGGATTTGCTCAGTTTTGCCAGATTAGTAAATATCCAGACTGTCTTGAATGAGCTGTAATATGTAGTCTTGTACAACTAACCTCATCCTGACTAAACCTGTTGGATAATTTGTTACACTTCAATTGTTCACATTTGAACCAACCCATCCTCTTGAGCATTCATAATAAATTGTATGAGATGGCAAAATCGCCAAAATAGGCTCACTGGAAAAATGTGCACAACTGAGCAAATCCAGGGAGTAGTTCTTCCTCGAAAGTGCCTTATAAGTGACTTATAAGTTTCTTGGGAAACCCTGTACTCATGGCATGAAGCCAGCCAATCAGATTAGAGCTTGCCAGATCAAGAAAGTGGTTGTTCTTTTTTTCTGTTCAGTATAAGACAGTCAGTGAAAGGCCAGTAGGTGGTCTGAGGATGAGACTTAATTCACATCTTTGATTGATTGTAACATTATTTATTCTATATGTATCTATATTTATTCAATTCCAGATGCAGCAATTCATGAGGTGATGTATGTGTAAAAGTTCACCCTAAATGACACTGTGCACTGTGATTATGTCAAACTGAAACAGAGAAGGTCTGATCATTGAGGGGGTGAAGAAGCCGCATCATAATGAGTCAGTACAGTACTCGTTACTGCACAGCAGCTTCTAATGTGCGCGGTCAAATAGCACAGCTTGATCGCTGTGACTCTAACCTTCTCTCTGTTGTTTTTTTTTTCAGCTTTTTACCTTTTTGCTTTGTTTTGTTTTTGTTTGAGGAATGATATACTTCTCAGATACTTCTCAGATGAATTTGCCAAGTAAATCCAACATGGTCTGAAAAGCAAGCAGATGAACAGTATAAGAGAAATAGTCAATTATTTCAGTAAGTATTGTTGCTAATTTGGAAGCACATATATGGTGCAAACATACAATAGTGAATTAACATCTTTGTTTTATGTCACATATGTCACAAAAAACAAAACAAAACAAAAAACAGGTATCTATGAGGTATTTAGAAATTATTTTATTTATGAGGGAAAAAAATTAACTTAAATGATTTTAGCAAATGGCTGCAATATAACAAAGAGTGAAAAATTTAAGGGGGTCTGAATACTTTCCGTACCCACTGTATATATATATATATTCTTAATTTGTGTCTATATATACCAAGCGTAGCGTTAGTTCTGGCAGGTCACGTTAGTCAAGCTCGCATCAGCTGACTCTCAGCTGATCCACATCTACCTATAGGAATATAATACCTATCTCAGCATTATAAGGTCCTTCAGTATTATCAGCATCTTTCGCGTTGCTCAATAGCTAATGACCCTCCTCCATCCCCAGCTCCTCCTCTCGTACAGTCAGGATTCGGCCTTCTGATTCTCTTTTGAATCAAGCTAATTTCTAAAATGTGTACATTATTGAACATTAATGATATCTGCAATACATTTATGGTGGTTCTGTTCTGTTTACCCTGGGGGGTTATTGCTGCTCTCCCTGCTCTTATCCATATAGGCTGCATGGATGTGCAGGGAGTTCTTGCCCAGAACAGAACCATACCGCCAATCCAAACTGTATGCTAATCAGGGACGTGCACAGACATTTTGAGCGGCAGGGGCTCAAGTGGAAAAAAGGGCACTTCTCATATTTATTTATTTTTTTTTCTAAACAAAACGTTAAATATATTAACACAACTCTGACTTACTCACCAATTTATTTGAATTCCCTCACACTCACCCAATTGTTTCATGTTGTTTCATTTTTCAACAGATGTCTACAAAATAATCAGTTCACATAGAGCCCATGGTCTTCTTTAGCATTCACTCATTTTATCACAAGAAAAGGCAACAACAAAGGAAACTAAGCCACAATATGCATGTTTTCTATGCTACTAGTTTCAAGTAAATATTTAGAATAAATGACTTTACAAAGGAAAGGGACATATTTTCAATAATAATTTGTTTATTTTGCACAAGACAATAAATTGTTTTAATTCTTTTGGTGTTATAGTAATATATAACACTTCAAATCAACAAAGACCTTCACACTAAAATGAAGTTAATGCTAATTTGTTGTTTTACAAGAAAAACACTGCAAAAATAATTAAAACACACTGCAAAATTGTGAAGTTATTGTTTAAGGCAGGACACTTCATGTACTGTTCAATTTTGAGATTTTGGTCTATTTTGCTTCCATGTCTTCTTTTGCTCAAATGGAAAGGAAATTTCCAAAATACACATTAAGGTGTTTGTTTTAAGCCTACTACCCTCGTCTGTTTGTTTCTGTAGATTTCTTCTAGAATCTAAATTAACCAAAACAAGCTATCTGCATATTTAAACATAACATTTCAAGGGAAAAGACTCTTGATGTAAGTCATTAACTAATAACTGGGGAAGTTCTGTGGTGATATGCTTTAGTTATTTTGTTTATCCTAATCATCTGCAATGCCTTGCTCAAATGTTTGCAAATTAGCGTGTTTTAATTACTTAAAGCCTGATTTGTATATCAATGTGGCGATTCTGATGACGTTATTCATTTTACTGTATTCAGCTGTAGTTTCTCCATTAAGTTAGCCTGTATGCCCGTGATATATTGCCTTAGCTAAACTTTAGCTAACTTATTACATGGTAGCTCATGAGTCACGGAGGTTAGCAAGACAAATTAACTATATTTACCTTTTGTCTTTTGGATAATTAGCTGTAAATTCGAGGCTATTTAGATTTTTTATTTGTTTGACAGGGAAAGCTGTGCACAAACAGAAAAACACACATGCACACATATATACATATATTCATTTATTAAAAAAAAAAAACTCCCCAGAAAAAAAACACTCTCTCTCGAGGAAGAAAAAGGGCAGGTGCTCAAGCCCCCTTTGATGTCTATGTGTGCACGTGCCTGATGCTAACTGTCAATCATCTTTGATAGTGGCCCTGACAGAAATATGTGTGTGTGTGTGTGTGTGTGTGTGTATTCTCTCTCTCTCTCTCGCTCTCTCTCTCTCTCTATATATATATATTCTCTGTATATTTCTATATTTATTTTTACCAATCCGAAGCCCCAAGTATTAAACTTTGCTACATAAATCTATATGCCGCTCTTTTGCTTTTTTTTGTATGTGAATGACACATTAAAGACCTCATGCTTGTTTGAGGTTTGATGTGCTATTACTGTATTTTTCATCAGTGATCAGACTTTCGCCAGGCATTCATTTCACTCAAACATTATACTTACATTTAAATAGGGGGATGCAAGTCACATCTGGAGATCTGAATACTCTCAGATACTTGAGGGTGGACTCTTTGGGTGGACTCTTGGGTCAGTAAACAACCACCGGGAACACCCTAGCAACCACACAGCACTGCAATCAAAACACTTCTCACAACCACATAGCAACGCCCTAACTACCACCCACAACACCCTCGCATCTTGCCTGTGAGTCGTGCTCATCCAAACAACACCCACGATTTCTTCAGAAAATCTAAAACCCTTTTTGTTTCATGTCATAGTCACTAATCTATCTCTCAGAAGTTTAAAGTGCAGTTTGAAACTGCCTGTAGTATTTGACTCATCTGAAGGTCAAAATCACAGCCTCGTTTATTCACAGTCACATGATCTTATAAAAAAAAACAAAAAAACATGACTGCATTTTTTGAACAATCAGTTTGCGTCATGGTCTGAGAGGATGTGTGTACATTTTTTCTTGCTTTCTTTTAAACCAATATACGGTGCACTGATAAAATGGCATTATAAACTGGTTTTAATTCAAAAATATTATTTAACATCACTGAACCAGCATACATTAATTTCAATGAATAATTTCAGGTTACAGTGTACATTTACTTTAAAAGCAAACTGATTTATATAAGATATTAAGCCTTGTTTTATGAAAAATGTCTCAAAATTAAATGTTTAAATAACGTTCTGGCAAGGTTCTCTGAAAGTTGAGAACCAAAGTTGTCTGGTCTTTAATAACATTCTCAAAACATTAGCACAGAAGCATTTTTTATATATCGTCCATTGAATATTTTTCGGAAACATTTTAGTTGGACGTTCGTTTAACTTTTTTTCATATGTTACTTCTTACTACTTTCAAATAGTTCAGAGAACATTCAAAAGTAACATTCTCATAATGTTGGCAAAACGGAACATTCCTCTTCATTTTAAAAACGTAAATATTTTGAATGTTCCGAGAACATACGTTTTCAGAACGTTAGCTAAAGAACATATTTTTGTTAGCTCTGATTTTCCTTCCCAAGTGAATGTATCTTGATGTAAGAATGTTTAGATGTTTGTAATGGAAAACACCTCAAAAATACTACATTGTACTTGAGATCCAGCTGAACTGAAGATCTGCTCTAGTTCTTGTCATGGGTTGGTTTCTGTCGGTTTACTTTAATGCAATCTCTCTCTCCCACACACGCTCTCTGATGTCTGTCAGGGGTCAGTGTGTGTCTCCTCCGAGCTCTGGCCCCTCACTGCCCTCCCATGCAGTGCTGTGGGAACTTGACCAGTCATCTGTGCAGTTATGAGAGGCATGTGCTGGAGAGGAAGCGGTGGTTTGTGAGTCAGCGCCTCATGAATCGTTCCGTTCCGTTGGCCTTTGGCTCTCTTTAGCTCTTTGAGTCATCTAGATCCCTGTGGTCCTGTGAGATGGGTGTGTGTGTGAGGGGGAGGAAAGCTTGCGTTCCTCTGTTTCTGGTCCATTTGCTCTTCCGTTGTATTGTTCAGTGCTGTGAGTGCGACTGTCAAGAGAAGCAGTGAATGGTAAGTCAATATCTAATCAGTACTTACAGCATGGCATCATGGCCTTATGGCAAGCAGCTGTGAAGGAATGTTTCTAATTGAGATGTGTTTACCTTCTATTTGGTCTTTTCTTCTGATTTGCTGAGTTTAAAAACGAGAGTGATATCACATCATAGTTGCGTAACCGAAATCAAGATATTTCACTGTGATAGTAACACAGGGTTGGCACTTTACCAAACCTTAAACTTGTAAAATGTGCCTCAAGGTCTGTGGCGCGTTGACATATTGCAACACATGACATCAATAGCACTTTGATATTGGCCCTGTGCGTCAGTTTGCTAATTTAAGGCGATGAATCTGTTTGTGCTATGATTGTGGTGATTCATTACCAAGAGTACAGTCTGAATGGTGCAGACGTACTGTAAGCTTTTCATATTGTTCCACTCAGATGGCAGACAGCCATCAGACCTTCTGTTTATTTGTCTTGAATAATTCAAAGTTTTGTTTCCATGTTCTTGGTGCGCAGATCCTGTAAACGGACTGTGTATTTGAAGCTATAAACAATAGATCTTATAGTATTTGGCATGTATTTACTGCTGTACGTCTATGCAGTAAGTTGGTCAGCAAATTTAACCATTTGGTGAATTTTTTTAACTTTAAATATAGAATATATTCATTTCCCTTTTTTTTCTTCAAAATTATGCATTTTGTGAGTGTTACTGTACAGTGCAATTAAAGATACTAATGGAAATTTTAGCTAACTAAAACCTTAAAAATATTTTTGTTACTTGAAATAAAATAAACATTAACTGAAATAAAATAAAATAAAATATATATATAAAAAAACTAAAAACCTAGTTATTTAAATTTTGGCTAGTTTACTTTAACGTGAAGGACTGTACTACTGAAATGACTAAAACTAAAACTTAAAAAAAAAATAAACACAAAAAATAAAAAACTATATAGACACATAAAAAAAAAGCTAATTACAAAAATAACAAAAAAAAAACAAAAATATTGAAACTTTAACTAAAATTAAAGTGAAATAGTGAAAGTGAAAAATATTAAAATGAATTAGAATTCAAAATATTAACAAAAATTATAATAGTATATCAGTGATACTAAAATAACACCAGATGTATATCATCACCTTAGTGGTGATGTACATCTGGAATACACACACACACACACACACACACACACATATATACATATAAAACAACAAATAAAGAGGAAAAAACCTACAGAATTACACAGAAAGATATGTATGAACATTCAACAGTCTACTTAATGTGTCAACCAGTGTAAATGTATAATCTTACTAGGTTAACTAGAGTCCTACTGTTGCACGTTATATCATTTTCCATGAATTTGTTGTCTCTCTGATAGAAAAGGAAGTCTATGTGACCTTCTTCATTTCCCATGGACCCTTTGGATTTTTCCCAGCATAGTGTGGGAAAAACAGTTCCCTCCTCCGGTCTATCTTTAGCTGCTTCGCTGTAGGCAGGGCTGTGTTGTCCATTCAGAGAAAGACCGGCTAAGTCCCAATTCGTATCCTAGCACTCCTAAATAGTGCACAAGATTTAAATGAGTGCATTTCTAATCATAGTAAGTAGAAAATCGAAATGCAAAGCCAAAGTGAACAAATATGAACCTAAACGTAAAGTAATAAGACATTTTAAGATAAATACATGCAAATATGCGTGCTGCAAGCTACTATGCAAACAAAAACAGTACTCGACAAGTTACTGAAGGAGAGCTTTGTGTTAATGTTTTTCACAAAACCGGCAAGTAATGCAAAAACAAAGTGAACAAATATACCTAAACATAAATTAAAAATAAATTTTTAGATAAATATTATGTGCTTGCTGCATGCAAATGCTAACATATAAACACAAATAGTACTCAACAAGTTATGGAAAAGGAGCAGTGTGTGAGTAAGCAATAAGGTACGAGAGGCCGTGCTGTATTGTGAATAAGTCACGGCTGAAGGGGTTGTTAGGCACGGCCAAGTGTGCCACACACGACCTGAAAAGTGAAGCAAAAACATTTTGATCGCCATCTGGTGGCTGGCTGCAGTATAGGTCATAAACCCTGCCCTCTCCATGTAAACGAATTGGACGTGAGCCAAACTAAATAATCAAATTACACTTCAAATAAATTTTCCCCAAAGATGGTTTCTAAAATTTTAGGTAGTTCTTGTCACGCTTAATTTATTTTTATTTTTTTCAATTCGATTGATTTTAGTGCCTTTAGTTATTCAATGCTACAAAAATGGGGTGTGGTGTCATGATTGTGAGCTTGTGATTGGGTCTGCAGGAATTTGGGCGGGACTTTGATACCATAGCTCCACCTCACGATCACTACTGCGAGACTCTGGCTCCAAATGACGTAATTTAGCAAGTTGACAGATGCCATACTGAGATGTTTTGGCTTCACTTTTCCGTAGTGGAAGGAATCGGAGATGCGTCGTCCATATTTTTTTACAGTCTATGGGCACGACGTGAAGCAGACTCACTGCAACCCCTTCAGCCATGACTTATTCACAATATAGCATGCCTCGAGTACCTTATTGCATTTATAACACGGTTACCACACAATAAAAAATATTAAAACCAAAAATGTATGCATTGATATGTTACTTTTTTGAAGCGCATTCGTTAAATGCTGTCCTTCCGCTAAAAATAGTTCCTGACAGCAACAGTAAACGGCAAGAGAATGTTCCGATATAACATGCCTCATCTGAAGCTGGAGCTTAAATAAAAACAGAGAATAGGAACTCTTCTCATCTGCTCTGTCATTTATTTTTTTAACACCATATATGATTTTTTTTTTCACACACATACAAACGCAACATAACGCCAGCAGGGGTCACTCATACTTCATTAAATAAATAACAGATAGTTATTTTTAGTAAATACATAATTTATGGAACAGTTTTGACACTATATCATTGATTGATTATGTTGCTAAGGGTGGTTGCTGGGTGTTGCGCAGTGATATCCAGAACCCTTGGGTGAAACGGTCATAGCTGTGCTTTACTGTGAATAAAACACAGCTGCTGACCAATCAGAATCGAGGACTGGAACTAAAATTTTTATAAAGGTATTAAAAAAATTGGCAAGGAAAGCCAAAATAAACATATAACCCTAAAAATAAAGTAATAATATATTTTAAGATGAATAATATGCTACATGCTAATGCTAACATTGCAAACTCAATGGTGGAGCATGATGATTTTCATAAAACTGGCAAGGAATGCAAAGCCAAGGTGAACAAATATGAACCAACCAACAAATATGAACAAGTATGAATAAACATAAAATAAATATTGTGCTACATGCTAATGCATACAAAAACAAACAGTACTCGACAAGTTACAGAAGCATTTTGTGATGCTTTTCATAAAATTGGCCAGGAATACAAAGCCAAAGTAAACAAATGTGAACCTAAATGTAAAGTAGTAAAATAATTTAACATAAATAATGCACTACATGCTAATGCTAACATGCAAACACAAACAGCACTCGAAAAATTACTGAAGAAGAGCTGGTTTTGGGATGGTTTTCATAAAACTGTCAAGGAATGCAAAGCCAAAGTGAACAAATATGAACCTAAACAAAGTAAAAATATATTTTAAGATAAATAATGCACTACATGCTAATGCTAACATGCAAACAAATAGGACTGGACAAGTTGGTGTGAAGATGCATATTTTACACGCACATATTCCAATACTGGCATATTATTTTACAACATACTCAAAACGATCCATTGTAATATGCGAGATGTTGTTTCAGTTAAAAAATTAGATTGACAATATTTAGGTTTAAGTTTGTTTACAGAGCAAATTGAGAAAATGACCCAGAAAAAGTCCAAAACACACCAAACCTTAGCTTAGCTTCTGGCTTTGATGCTAAAGCACATTTTGCAGAAGTGTGAGAGGTCTGGTTTTGATATTGCCATGCAGAACAGACTAAAATAAGCTCTTCATAGAGACATGTACCCCACACTAGTGTACCATTTACAGTAAGTGGAGAGCGTCAGAACTGATAGCGTAAACCACTGGCTCCAGGGAGCATGATGCACTGAGCACTGCGTGGGGTGCATGGGCGGCTATGACAGAGATGAGTCAGCAATCTTACCAAGCAGAAAACAGAAAAAAACATTGATTAGTCTTTAACGTTAATCTTGATCTAGAGCGTAACATTCTCATAGACAGAGCTTTCAACTGCAGCGAGAAAATTGAATTGCAGGTTTGTTTTGTGATTTATTTTTCTTCAAAAGTAGGTTAAGACTTCTTCTATGTGCACTGTATGTATAAGGTCGTCTAAATGTATATGCATATTGTTTTACATAAAGATGGCATTGCATTATCGCAATTGTTAATTATAATTGTTGTGGAAGAATTTTTGATGCATTTAGCTTCTGCGTTCATTTAATTATTTGAAACCATTACAGCATTTAAAGCATTGTCAAGCATACTATGCTTTGTATTGTGTTCTGTTATGTATGTTTCATACTGTATTCATTTTGCATGGTTAATAAGTTAATGCAATTTTTTAAATCAAATCTGGCAATGAATGAGATGCTTTCACTTGACAGCTTACTGGGCCACGTCATTTATTGAATCGACTTGACCGCTAGATTGCACACACGTCATTTGTTGACCATAATTGACCGCTGTTGCATTTTCATATTATGTAGTGAAGATTAGTATTTTATGCAACACAAAAATACAAGTCCTAGCTTATGTGCATTAATAAAATAATCCTCAATGCACAACATAATTGATTCATTTGGCCTCACCAGTGAGAAGGAGAGTAAATATGATTTTTTTTGTTTGAAATGCAAATGTTGTAATTTTTCTCATGTGGCCAGTCTTTACTTTTACTGTGTTCTTGTCTGCTCAATTACAGAATTGGCTGGGTATACAGCAACTGGATCGAAGGTGGCTTTTTAAATAAGTTTATGAGTTGTTATAATTTCTGGTAAAGATGATGTTGAGCTGGCTAAATGTCACCTTAATGTCACAGGAAAAGGATGAGTAGCAGTTTTTTTAATAGAATCAGGTGTCAAATGACTCTTAAATTGCCTATTTGATCATCCGAGCCTGGTTTCAGTTCGATTTGTCATCATACCGAACTATCCGAATTACGAATCGCGAAATGTTTTTGAAATGGTTTAGTCATTTCGTCTGGTCTCCCTTTTAATAGTAAGATTCAACACATGTTTTCGAAGGGTGCAAAGAATACGTTTGCTGATGCATGATGTCAGTAGGCCAGCGCATGGTCCCGGCCCTCCGCTTTCTACGGCTTTTAGTCAGCGCTGTAGATTCTCAAGATTGCAGATTGTAAATGCGTTAACTCTTTGTTTATCAGTTCATCGTGGGCAAGACATCTCGCATATTTGGCTTGTTGTTATAAACTTTCACTTCACCACGAGTTGAAAACAATTAATCGTGATTTTATGTCACAAATCGGTCCAACACAATACCAAGATTGTTTTTTTTTGTACAAAAGTAAAAAAATTGACAATTTAAATGTTGTAGCATACTACCCAACAATATGCAAAAATAGAAACAAGAAATCGACTGAACAGGACAATTTTGTAATTGCATAAACAAGAAGTTTAAGTGATTTCCCAGACAAAGACATATAGGAAGTGTTTTCTCCTTACATTTAAAAGTTAAAGGGTTCGTTCACCCAGAAATGAAAATTCTGTCATTAATTACTCACCCTCGTGTAGTTCCAAACCCATAAGACCTTCGTTCATCTTCTGAACACAATTTAAGATATTTTTGATGAAATCTGAGGGCTCTCTGACCCTCCCATAGACAGCAAGGTAACTACCATGTTCAAGGTCCAGAAAAGTACCAAGATGATTGACAAAGTAGTATTTTTGAAAGTTATTTTTGTTATTTTTAAAGTCGTTATTTTTGTTTTCTTTGCGCAAAAAAGTATTCTCGTAGCTTCGTAACTTTACAGTTGAACCACTGATGTCACACGGACTACTTTGTCGATCATCTTGGTACTTTTCTGGACCTTGAACGTGGTAGTTACCTTGCTGTCTATGGGAGGGTCAGATTTCATCAAAAATATCTTCAGAATCAGAATCAGAATGAGCTTTATTGCCAGGTATGTTTACACATACGAGGAATTTGTTTTCGTGACAGAAGCTTCCACAGTGTAACAGAATGACAGTGACCGAACAAAAAACACAGATAAAAAAAAAAAAAAAAAGTTATTTAAAAATATAGGTTAAGAAAATATAAACAAAACCGTCCTTCAAGGACAGCGCAGGTGCTTTTTTCCTTTTCTGCTTCCGGAAGACCTGGCGCACCTCGTCTTCACTGATCTGAATTGCAGGTGTGGGGGAGAGGGGGGTTGCTGGAGGTGTGAATGGTTGTGTGGAGAGGTGTTCATTGTGTTCTGAAGATGAACGAAGGTCTTACGGGTTTCGAACAACACGACGGTGAGTAATTAATGACAGAATTTTCATTTTTGGGTGAACTAACCCTTTAAGACTTTTAATTTTGCTATCTGGTTTTATGTTTATCTGCATTTTACTAGCTGTGTTTATCAGAAATCATTTTCAAATTTCAACAACTGAATCCTCAGTGTCTTCTTTTACTCACCTTCATATCTTCCGAAGCTTTATTTATTGCAGAATAAGCTGCTCTTTTAATTACATTGAAAGTGAATGGTGACTACAGCTGTACATCAAGATTTTCAATGAATACATTAAATTTCATTATGTTCCTCACATTAAGCTATCACATTATAACTAATTGACTTGCGTGATATGACTTTTATGATGCTTTATGGCACTTATTTGTCATATCTTCCGAAGCTTTATTTATTGCAGAATAAGCTGCTCTTTTAATTACATTGAAAGTGAATGGTGACTACAGCTGTACATCAAGATTTTCAATGAATACATTAAATTTCATTATGTTCCTCACATTAAGCTATCACATTATAACTAATTGACTTGTGTGATATGACTTTTATGATGCTTTATGGCACTCTTTGTGGAGCTTGACAGCCCCTGATTCACTTTCAGTGGATGGAAATGTTCAGCTTAGACATTCTGCTGAATGTCTCTTTTTGTGTCTCATGGAAGAAATAAATTCATACAGGTTTGCAACAACATGAGGGTGAGTAAATGATGACAGCTAGCCTTGTACACATCCATTCAAAATATGGGGTCGGATAGATTTTTGGCAAGGCTGTGTTTATTTGATCAAAAATACACTAAAACAGTAATAGTGTGGAATATTATTACAATTTAAAATAACTGCTTTCTATTGTATTTTAAAATGTCATTTACTCCAGTCTTCAGTGTCACATGATTCTTCAGAAATCATTCAAATATGCTGATTTGCTGCTCGAGAACATTTCTTCTTATTATCAATGTTGAAAATTGTCATGCTGCTTTGTATTTTTGTGGAAACTATAATCGTTATTTTTCACAATTTAGAAAGTAAAAAAAAAAACAGAATTTATTTGAAATAGAAATATTTAGTAACATTATAAATGTCTTTACTGTCACTTTTGATCAGTTTAATGCATCCTTGCTGAATAAAAGTATTAATTTCTTCGGGGAAAAAAATAGAAATCATACTGACCCCAAAATTTTGTGCATTTTAAGATGTACTTTGTAAACTCTCAACTTAATTCTGCTCAGTTCTTAAAAAACAGCTACAGAGATGTCACCTTATAACTGTATAATTTCCCTTTGTTGGAAGGTCAATCTGACAGATTTGAAATAAGTGATTTTTTACTCAAACAGTGACCGCTATGCATGTGACTACTCTTGTGGCATTTTCAGTCATTTCCCCCCTTAACAAGTCTTAAAATCAGTAGACCTTGTGTGACTAAATTTAGGAAAGCAATGTCACTGTCAAAAGACTGCGGCTTAATTTACTGACATAGATAGATAGATAGATAGATAGATAGATGTGATGTACAGTGAGAGACTTGATCAGTTTCATTGTTTGATTTCTGTAGTCTCCGCCCACTCCTCCTCCTCCACCAATCAGAACACAGCAGTGCTCATTGTTTGCAGCTGCTCTGGTGCACAAGGAGCTTTTTAAAGTTCTCTGGTTGATCAGTGTAAACTTGTCAGAACACAGAAGTGTTGTCTGGCTAGCCATTAAGAAATTATGTTTTTTAAAATCTTTACCTATTGTTTCCCTTCCTAGCAATATGATAATGTAATGTTTCCTCCTATGATCTACCACGTCTTCTGTGTTTTATTTTATTTTATTATTTGTTTAGGGCTCTTTGTTGGGCTTAACTGAGAAAATAGGGGAAAAGAAAAAAAAAAAGAATCAATTTTATGAGGTTTTGTGGCCGTTTTCTCCACTTTTTTCTACCCTTGATGAAATCAGCTTGAGTGAAACGAGTTTCAAAAGCATCATGTTGATATATATTTGCAAATGGAAAAAGTTAGTTTCAGTTCCAAGCACTCCAGTACCTCGTACAAAGAACAGAGTAATGAAATGTAGAGCAGTGTTTATTAACTGTGTTGTAATGCCGCAGTCGGCCAGTTGGTGTCGCCAAACACCTGTTGAAGCTGCAGCTCTGTTTTCCTATCGTCTTGAAGTTGTTTCGGCGCAGGTATCTCTCTCCCCATATGCCACAAATGAGTCACTAGAGTCATTTTGAAACAAAGGGAACTCTCTTTAATTTCGTAGTTTCATTTACAAACGTGCGACCTTTAGTATTTCACAAAAATACGGGCGTTTTTCATGAAGAGAAGCCTACAGACGCTGTACAGATTGTGGCCAAGACACGTCGAGTTTATTTAAAGTTACCGTGATTGCGATTCAATCTCTTCTCGTATTTAGATGACAGCTCATTACTTTCTTAACAAATTACTCATGAACGACCACTGTTATAAGTATCCTTATGGTTTCTGTGGGATTATGTGCTGCTTTGCTCCGGTTAACACGGTAGTAATTCCCTGTAAATGGGTTATAAGAGAACACCTGAAGCCATTTTGAGTCAGTCCGATGAAATTAAAGCTATTTTGACATTGTTTTATTTTTTAGAAAATCGTCCTGTATGAGCATTCATTAAAATAGTACTTTACCCAGTTTATTTTGATTGTTGGGCCCATACTCTCTACCTTTTGAAAAATGAATCTGATCTCTAAATGCCATGGGTTTCAGTGTCTCTCTGAGTAGCCTATTAGTTTCTTTTGCTAACCACGTTCTGAAATGTGATTAAATATCCAGATTAATTTAAACCCTGAGGTTGGTTTTCATGAATTGCAACACATTAGCAGCTTTTTGCTTGCTTGTTTATTTCACATGTTTTGGAGCTTGATAGCTAGTCAAGAAGATTCCTTTTCACATGAATATACAGGCATAATTAAAAGAAATAATAACATTGTGATTTTTGTTTTTTAAATAATACAACTTCAGCACTGTAATATAAATGTACACTAAAAAAGTGAACAGTGAAGATATTTCAACCCTAGCTGGCTCTTCATAATGAATTTCATAGGTATAGTCTAATTTATTCTGGTTGATTTTGGTCACATTTATAATATTTCTGTCTCATTTTGATGTTATCACATAAAGCACATTTTTAGGTCTGACAAAATGCTTTTTATGTGTTGGATATGCTACAGTACTACCAGAATAGATGTTTTCATATCAAAGGCCGTGCTTTTCTTTATCTTTGTTTATGTATCATTGTATATTAACCGAATTTACAAGGGTGATATGCATTTTTAGTCAGATCCTCCGAGGGCGTTTATTTCCTGAGCTACACCTCTTATCTAAAACCTCTCGAATTTGCTCTTGTGTGTCGGCATTTAATTTTTTCTTCAGCGTAAATGTGTGAAAACTGAAATAGATTTCTAAGAGAAGATGCTGGCTTTCAGTCTACATCACAAATGTAATGTCTTTATATTCAAAATTAAAGTTAGCCAAATGAACCAGTGTATACATTTTAAAACAGACTCTTGTCTGGCTCTGGTGTTACCAAAAAATAAAACGCAGTTCCTTGATTTGTCACCAGAATATACTAAGAGGGATGCTTCTGAATGTTTCTTATTATTGTATAAAATGAGGGCCAAAAGTGCATGTGCTTAATACAAAAAGCCACATAATCAATATGATTTTTAAAGAAGCAATCGATGAGAGAAACATGCCGCCCGTGCTCGAGTTTCTTCACACAATTACCTCACTGACATTTTGTGAGTTTCACACACATTGGGCGTTAGAGATTCTATCTTTACAGCCAACACAAAAACTATAATACACATTTAGAATAAAAGTTTCCAGTTTATATTTAATGCTTAATAAATGAATCACATGAGTATTTATCCACAATACAGTCATTCACTATTCAGCTGCCTTCTCGAAGTGTGGAAAATAATTGCTTTGATAGTAAAAAAGAAAAAAAGCAAGCTGATTTTACACTCAACATGCATCTGATTTTTGATTTGGTACATTTAAACATGTATTAGATTTAGTTCTGTGTTTTTCTCACGCAGCCACGGTGTGCCGTTTCCTGTTTGCTATTACAACATCAGACCTGTTTTGTTTTCTTTCTTAATTTATCTTATCTTTAGCTGTCTTCGTTAACTAATAGCCGTGATTTATGGGAATGTCACGCATGCAGTCCTGTAGTATCTGCCGTTTGTGTGCCATTTGCATGTAGGCTGCAGCCTTTAATTATTCTAGTTCAAACATTTTCTTCATCCACCCACAATGTGTGAATTTCATATGTAAGGGTGTTGTGTTCCATAAAGCCGCCTATAAATCAATATGGGTTTCTAGTGAGATTTCGAATGGACCGACAGCTGTAGTTTGATAAGAGATGAAATCACATTGATGATTTCAGTATTAGTCAGTGGAAATGGTTACAGGGTGTATAGAACGGCATATAAAGGATCAGCTTCAGATTGAAGACTGTCAAATGTTTGTTGTCTGCATTGTATTAACTATGAAGGGTGAGTTGTTTGCTTATGAATTGTTTTTCCATCTTAACTGCGCTGATTAGACCGCTTATTTTAAGTTAATAATGTGAGATTGATTTGCTCAAGCTGGATTTAGGGATATTTGAGATGACTGCTGTGTGTGCGTTTAGAGTTGTGGGCGTCTATATGATGAATATGACTATATTGTTTGCGTGCCGTGTGTTTTTGTTGCAGGGACGTTGATTATGCCTGAATATATGTGTGCGCGTGAGCGCTCGTGGTGTGTGTTGAGTGGAAAGGAAGCACTTTGACAGGCGCTCTCTTTGTTCTGAAGCATCGATTTGACACTGGCTGATAAAGACCGTGGATCAGTGGATCTGGTTTTGCTTCAGGACTGATTTTTACACCTTTCTAAAATAGTTTACCATGCTGAAGTTTATAAATGTCCTTGAAATCAAATATTGGAGTGTATAAATATTGCGAAAACATGAAAATGCCACTCAAGGCAATTTTGGCATCTAAAATAGCTTTAGGACTGATTTTTACACCATTCTAAAATTGTTTACCATGCAAATATTCATAAATAGCCTCAAAATCAAATACTGGAGTGTGTAAATATTGCTATAAACATGAACATGCTACGTTAGACAATTTTGATATCTAAATTGCTTCAGGACTTTGTTTTTTACACCGTTCTGAAATTTGTTTACCATGCAAAAGTTAGCAAATGGCCTTACAATCAAATATTTCAGTGCATAAATATTGCAATGCAAACAATTTTGGTATCTAAAATTGCTTCAGGACTCAGATTTTGACACCTTTCTAAAATTGTGCAGGCAATATTGCTGTAAACATATGCCCATTTTAGTATTTAAGGTTCTATTGAATTTCATGCCATCTGTATCTGTAGTTGCAATATATATTTAATGCAGGTGTTTTTTCTTTTGTCTTGCATATCTAGTTTAAACAGATTAATTGGCACCGAAATACTGTGGGGATGGTGTTTTTTTTCTTAACTTGATAAGCCTATTTTCTAAGCCTATTCTATTTTCCTCCCTATAGGCTTGATTTTTTGTGGTTAGTTGCATTTTATAATCTGCGTTAAACTTGGGTTTTTTCCAGCTCTCACTGATCAAAACAGACCTGTGACCCATTTTTGTCTCACGACCCACCGGTTACAGCACCAACTCACAAGATGTGTTTTTTTTTTAAACAGGAAATGGCCACATGACCAGTTTATCACCTCCATTGTCCTTCTTATTGTGACTTTATGTATCAGTAAAATGTCTGTGTAGCCTATTAAAGGTTTCTCTGACTACAATGTCATCCTATTCAGCACAGTAGGTGATTTTCATCACTGAAAGCAAAATCCAGGTTATGTTATTATGCAGATTAAATCTTGCACAGAATACCATAGTACAGTTTACACTCATGGGTAAAAGATAAAAGTGAGCATTTGTTTTAAGACAAGTGCATTTACTCTGCACACTGCTGTCCATCATATAAGGAACACTGTGGTATTATGTTTAGCTCTGTTGATGTGCTGCATTAGGCACTTTGTGAAACCAGTGCGATGGTTCAAAGCAGCTGTATTTGGGCTTTTTACAGCATCGACACGACAATCTTCTCCCGTGATGGAGTGAAAACTGCCGAGGGCTCCCGAAATTTAGATTGTGAAAACAAGATGATGACATAAGCAGACTGTCGCTTCTGAAAGCCGAGATGCGGTAAAAGAAGTATTGTAAATTGCACATGGCTGAGACGTGAAACTCGAGCTGACTTCCACATTGTAGTTTATTTGAAAGCGGCCCGATGGCACAATTGTTCTGCTTTGAGCGAGGAAATTGAGCAAGGCCACTTATTTAAGCAGTGACAAGGAAATACGTAATGGGCTCATACAATGTCCTGAAAAATGCACTGGACGTGAATTTTGTTGCCAAATTACATGACTAATAACTCCGTGAACCTGCTTATTTTTAGATGAACTTATTTTTACAATTACAGCATGGAAATGCGTCACTGAATAACCATGCATGTCATTTAAACTAGATAAACTGAAGCTTTTATTTAACATTATTCTATTATTCTTGAGCAAATTTGCTTTTGCACCTCTTTTTTAAGTTGCTTTGGATAAAAATGTATGTTAAATGCATAAATGTAAATGATAAATAATTGCATTGCTGATCCAAGACAGTCTAACATGCAGTGTACTGCAAAATTCAACACATGACCTTGTATACACAAGTACACATGAATTAACCGGCCTTCTGGGCTTTTAAGAATGTGAACTCTTCAGTTCAATAACCATCTGTCCACTTACGTCTGAGTTAGTCTGTTTGCTATTCGTGATTTTTTTTTTTTAATTCCCTCACTGGAAACTGTCGGGAAGCGCGGCCTATTTCACTGTGACCTTTAACCTTTTATTTGTCTCTTTGAAGAACAGCTGCACTAGTCTTACTACACGCAACACGGGACTAATTCTGCAGCTCTGGAAAAGCAAAAACTGTTGCCTTTTGTGCGGAATGGAATAAACGGTTCTTTGTGTTTGCATTTATGAGCTACAATATTGGCATTTGTTTACGTACACCGTCTGTGCAGCATTCTGGAACAGATTGTCAAAGATAAAATGCATTTTCTGATAGTGAATTTTAAGCTCATTTGATATTAAAAACAGTTTGCTGAGAGATAATAGGGGAGAGAGCTGTGTTTGTGTGTGCGTGGGTTGGTTTCAGCACAGATGGCACCAGCCAAAAGCATAGGATGTTTAAATGTCAGGCTAAAATACCATATCCTCCTCAAAATTTAGTACAGTCTCGGCCTAATTAAATTGACTCTTTTTTTTCTTTCTCTCTCTCTTTCTATCTCTCTCTCTCTCTCTCTTTTTTTAGTGAAACCACAACTTTTCAGTTTTGTTTTTCAGGCGTAATTTGGTTTATCTTTAAGCTCTTCATCTTTGTGTTAAGACAAACATTCCAGGAAGCACCACTGAACATCGCCAGCATTATTCAGAAAGCCTCTCGCTCTGGGCTTTATGTTGGGTTTTGTTGCACGCGTCAATCGCTTCTTCGTAGCTATCATTTTACGGGCCGTTCTCCGCTAGTATTAATCGGTTTTGTATTGTGCACACATTTGTAATGCAGTTGTAGTGCAGATCGGATTGCACTAATAATGCTTATCCCAAGTTTAATAGGATTAATTGATATTCCAGATGCATTGGGTTTGCTTTTAATGCATGCACTATCAGTACAGAAATGCATATTTAAATGAATCCATCAATCATATTTTACCCTTTTAGTAACCAGTAGATGATATTCTGGGATTAATATGGGATTAAGTGATGATCCAGATTCAAAAATGTTGCTTTTTATACTTTAATTATGCGATTTTAAGTATCTCTGCAAAATATTTCACATGGTGCTGAAACAGAAAAAATATCACTGGTAAACCATAAGATTAAGATTGTTTCCTTTGACCTTTATTACTGCAGAGAGACCATTTTAAGTCATTTTCAGGTGAGATCTGGCTGTTGGCTCGACATTAAAAACTAATCTCTGAATCTCTGATTCAAAACAACAGGTCAAAGCCACAACATTGTGCATAAATGCATTCAGTGAGATTTTAAATTTCATCTGCTCACATTGAGATCTAAATGTTACATTTCAAAATTCACCTTAGTTGTTTTGTGTGTATTGTTTTTTTGTGTGTGTGTGTGTGTGTGTGTGTGTGTGTGTGTACTCCCACCTGTGGTTATGTGTGCTGCTTTGCTCAGACAGTAGGAGGGCTGCAGACATTTTAACGGCAGTCTCATAAACGCTCTCGCATGAAGCAAAAAGAGCAAAAAATACCAAGCTGCACACGGTGGACATTTTAGTACTTTCTGAAATGTTGTTAAAATTGTTACCTTTTGTTTTTGATGTTCATCCTAATTAATTTTTGAGCCTTCACTCTGCATTTGCCAAAGGAAGTGAGCAAATGGCATGCCATCAAAGTTTCCATGTTTACATAAACGTCTTGTCTTCACCTAATGACCTTTATGCTATTAAATAAATCACTTATAAATGCAAAAAAAGTTCTTTATGGATATTTGAACTGCTTTTGGTTATATTATTGATTATTATAGTTGAGTTCCTCTGACTTTTTTCTCATGCATCTTTTAGTTGTCCTTTTAGACAGGTCAGTGTTGACTAATATAAGAATAATAAGGAATTTAATTATATACTTCAAAAAAAATATGTGGGTAAGAGTGGATGAGCTGTGTTGAAGGCTGGTCTTGTGTTGACTGTGAAGTTTCAGTATTGTCAGCGTGTGTAGGTGTAACTTGTTATCAGCAGTCAAAAACAACGTATGATTTTACTCAAACTATTCGTTTTGGGGTTGTCGTCATCTGCGTTGCTCATAACGCTGGGGCTACGGTGAATTTTTTGCGCGAGTTGTTGGTAAAAACTGTACCGGGTTTGTTCGATGACAATGCAAACACGTGTGCAGAAAGATTAGAAGTGTTTGCACGAAAGTGAAAAATGTTATATTTTGACACTATAAAGCATTAAATTGTGTGAGGCGCACCGCAACAAAAAAGAGCTGCTATGAAAGAGCTGGAGATGAGAAAAGTGCTGTAACATTTGTTTTGATCTTCTTCAGGAAGATCTACATCAGCACAGCCTTCGTGTGTGCAGCACTCACATCTGAATTACTGCTTTCAAATGACCAGTTGTCTTTCTCAGGCTTGCACATATTTTAGTGTTCTTCTTTTTCTTATTTTGTTGTGTCAAAGACAGGAGAGAATTCGATAGTCTGCCCACGGCAGTTTTCTCCTCTTTGCCTAACCACGAAGATCATCAAACGCACTTCTTCTGTTCTTCTGGCTGCCTCAAATGACTAATTCTGATCAAGTAGAAATGCAGCGTAAACCCTGTGCCTTTTTAGAGCGTCGTCATATTTTCTTTCGAAATGTGGAAATTGAGATTTTTCTGTTGTGGGATGAAAGATCTTGGGCTGAGGATTCGGGTTGTTTTGGTTTCTAAAATCCCCTAAAACACTAAAATCTGAACATGGTTAAATTATCTCTAAATTGTACATTTCATTGGCTAATTTTATAGAAATATCTAAACATGCTTTAGTGAGGTATAATTGGTTTCTTCTGGAGATCTAAAGGAATACAGTTCATTGCACTTTGGCATGTTGTTTACATTCTTTTTTTTTCTCTCTCTCTCTCTAAAATGATACTTTTAGAATTATTGTGCAAACTTGAATTTGGAGACACATTTGTCTTGTAGTTGTTTTTATATAAATAATCCTGAAGTCATTTTGAAACTTATGGTTTAGGTGATATTATAGAGACACAAGGGGAAATTTGCCTCTTGAGCATGTACTCACCCACTCAGTTTCGTAGGAAAATCTTTAACCTTTTCAGCAACAACGAATGCCCATTAAAAACTCAGAGAGAGAGAGAGAGAGAGAAGTCTGTTTTTCAGGCCACGAGTGTTTTGAGACACACATCTTAAGGACAGCATTTGTGATATTCATTTCGGTTATGACTCAGTTTTCTCTCATTTGAAACTACAGATTTTACGACGATTTCATAAATTCATTTTGAAGTGTCAAATTGGGACGGCGCACAGCTGAAATTTGTCGAAGACATTTTTAGGATGTATTTCAGAGATTACAAAGCTAATTTCGGTGAACCTACTCCATGAGTAGTTTATTTGAAAATGTGTTGTGTGATCTACTGGTTTTAAATTTGAGCACTTGTTTTAAATGCTTGTTTTAAATTGATTTGATTTGATACAATCCAGCTAAATCAATATAGACACAATCACTTAATACTACATTTATCTTTCATCTTATTATTAATGTGTATTTCAGAGCAGCTCAACAGAATTAATAGAGACCTCATGCACATGTTAAACTTTTTATGTGTGACCCATTAATTATCTAATTTTAGTTCTAATTCTGGTTATGGTTAATAAACCTGCCTAATTTCTAAACAACATAATTTAAAACACACAGTCTAAATGCATCATGTATTTTCTTTTAAAGCCCTGGTTTTCAGGCTAGAGTAGGCCTCAAGTTTTTGACCTTTTTGTCACCTGAAGGTCACATGAATATATGGAGATTGAGATTTTCAGAATAAATTGAATTGGTGAATTTGTTGTTTTCTCATGAACCGTCTCCTCACACGCACACAGATATTAGCCTCTCACTTCCTGTTTAAACTTTTGTTTACCATTTGAAGGTGCTATTTTTAACCCTCTCAGCAGCGGCCGTTCAGACACTTTCTTGTGTGCTGTTTCTCTCCTTGTTGATATTTTTTACATTGAATAAAACAAATGTAAATTCTCATGCTCCCTTTGACAAATACTCTTTGACCTCAATTGAGAGAAAAACACACCGCCTCTGAAGTCTGTCAGCTCCCACACGACCTCTAAAAGTGACTGTAGACGGTCTGAATAATAATTCCTATAACTTTATCAGAAGCACAATGAGCTGATAAATAACTTGGAAGAAAATAGATTGCGATCTGCTCAGTGTTCCTTAATGCAGCACGTCAGAGAGAATAGTGTTTGGTGAATTAGCGGCGTGAAGGCGATGAGAAACCGCGTGTTGTCTTTCTCACTGTCTGACTAACTTCTGTAGTGCTTTGTGGTGAGTTAAATTCAGATACTGCACAAATTTGACTCTAAGATTTAGTGTAAACTTGACTTTGTCTCCATTGTGTCGTAACCTCTCTTTCTCTGTCTCATCCAGATGATTAAGCGCACATTTCTGATCGAGATCTGGCAGGAACCTTTGTGCATGAAGAAATTTCTCGCCTACCATCCACCTACGGGACTGGTGCTTTTTCACACAGCTCGTCTTTTTTCCTCGGCTCACGCTGGAGACGGTTACTAATCACCGTTTGCTAATTTGGAACTCATTTATCAACTGGCCTAGAGTAATAGATATGAGATAAAGCTTGCGTCAGCATGCGATACACATCATGTTATGACAGCTCAGCAAAGACTTGTTTGCCTATATTCCCCTCGAGTGTCCGGTGTCCCGGCCGTAAAGCTGTATATTTGCTCTTACATCATCTAAAGCACAAATAGCATGGCAATTATTAATGTTAAAGTGCATCTTCAGAGCTAAAGGTTACGTATTTGCGATGACAGTCCTTTTAGGATGTTTCTTAAATCTCCTGTTCAAACTATTTGAATTTTCACACCCTACCGTACATGTGTTATGCATTCTTACTGGCATATGCAATTGTTTTATATGTTGAAACAGGATTTTCATCTCACAAGATTAGAGATTCATAATGTACGCTACAATTCAAAAGATCTTTTTAAGAAATTCATACTTTTATTCAGCGAGGATGCATTAAACGAATCAAAAGTGACAGTAAAGACATTTGTAATTGTGCAATTTCAAATAAATGCTGTTGTTTTGAGCTTTCTATTCATCAAAGAATCCTGAAACACAAAAGATATGAAGCAGCACAATTGTTTTCAACACTGAAGACTGGAGTAATGATGCTGAAAATTCAGCTTTGATCACAGGAATAAATTACATTTTAAAGTGTACTCAAATAGAACACTGTTATTTTAATTTGTAATAATATTTCATAACTTTGCTGCATTTTTGATCACATAAATGTAGACTTGGTGAGCATTAGAGCCCAAACTTTTGAACAACAGTGAACGTCAACATAATGTAGTCAGTGTGATACAAGGGTGTCTAAAATTGGCAATTTATATTTTCAGTTCATGCCCTCTCATACATGTATTATTTTTATAAAAAGGTTGCCCCTTCATGTCACATCTGTTACAATATTGTATTTTTCAGCATTAAAGGAAGGACCAATCCATGATTGAAAAAGCCATTGTCTCACATGACAATGACAATACTGACAATTTTGCATTCGCTTATTTTTTTTAATAAAAATATTTATATTAGGTCATCTAATGCAGTGGTTCCCAACCCTGGTCCTTGAGGCACCCCAACACTGCACATTTTGCATGTCTCCTTTCTATGATGCACCAATTTCAGGTCTTGGAGTCTCTACTAATGAGCTGATGACCTGAATCAGGTGTGTTTGATTAAGGAGACATGCAAAACCTGCAGTGTTGGGGTGCCTCCAGGACCAGGGTTGGGAACCACAGATCTAATGCACCGAATTAATGATCAAAAGCACCATGATAAATGAAAACTCCTCAACCCATAAGAGTAGCGTTTTAAAAGGTCTCTCCTTACAGCATTCGTCAGCGCAGGCCGAAACCGAGAGGCTTGTTTGCACTCGGATCTTTAAAGAATAACCACGAGGAGAAATAGAGACATTAATCTCACTCACGCATCAATTAACAGGTCAAAGACTCGCTCGCTAGTAACCTGCGGAGCGGCGTGAATATTTAATGGACAGGGACGCCGTGTTGTTGAAGGGTGTGAGTGCTTGCGTCAGGAGTTTCTCGTAACCTGCCATTGCTTTTTGTGGGACGTAAGTGCATTGTGCTCATATTGCAGTAAAACTCTTGTTAATACGGTGGTATAAACAAAATCAGATTCAAAAGTGAAATGCAATATTCTATCATGCACATGTTTAATCAATGTGCTACTTTGCCATTTCCTGTAAATATTTGTGAAATTTATTAGCAATTTCTGAGTGGAAATTGTCTCGACACCAAATTTTTGTTTTGATAAAAGTTTATGTCCGTAATAATATTATGTGCTATAGCAAACAGGTGTTTTGTGTCATAGCTAACTATATTGTGTATCAGCATCCAAGATGCATCTGTTTTATAACACTTCTTTGATACTACTTTGAATCGCCCCACATGAAGTTGTGTATATTGTGTTTGGTCTGGTTGCATGTGTACATAGTCTTTGTGTGGGCCAACGGCTCACTGTGTGTGTGTAAGTATCTAGGCACACTCGACCGCAGTGTCGGGTTTCCCATCAGGCCCTGAGAGAGCTTTTCTGCCTGTTATCTCTTTAGTCACGAGCAGCGCCGTCCTCTCCAGCGCTGACAGAGAGACGGGTGCGAGCCTCGCCTTCACTCCTACTCAAACGCTTCCTCATGCCGCGCTCATTCTACACTCTTACTTCACTAATTGTTTTGTGAGCAAAGACTGAATTAGCACAAGATCAAGGTTATTGCTCAGACCATGCACTTTCATAACTCGAGACTTAATAGAGATTGTTTAATTGTCTTTAGTTGTTTTAAATTAGTTTCTGCTCAGATCAGTTGGTCTTGGGAGAAATGTGAGATCATAGTGAGATTGAGATTTTGATTACAATATTTGCTATTGTTGCAAAACTGAGTACACTTTAAGATTACAGGGGCCCAGTTTTCAGGACAAACAAAAAAAAGCACACGAAAACGTCTCCATTTGTTCTACTATTTAATCTCACTGTGGTGTAGAAGAAAATATCGCATTGTGTTTTTCATTTTGGATAGACGTATGACTCTTTTTCTCTTACATGTGAATATGTTTGTTTGTATGTATTTATTTATTTATTTAAATCAATTAAATTTATTTTTTAACCTTATTTATTTATTACGTTTTTTTTTATTTATTTTAATTAATACTGTTTTGTTTATTTTCATTGTTTTAATTTCTTTTTTTAACTATTTATATAAATGTTTACATTTATATGTTTGTGTACATAGAAAAAGTCTTAGATCTTTGAGTTCAGCTCATGAAAAATGGGGGCAAAAACAAAAGTGTTGCGTTTATAATTTTGTTCAGTGTATTTATTGTGATAGCGTGTTTTAATCTAATCAGACTCTTTCCTGTGAAATCTCTCAGCCTTGTGTCATCGCATATCATGTGTTCTTCAAGGATGTGGGCTTTTATACGTTTCTCAGCCATTAACCAACAAAGTGCTTGATCAATGACTTTGTAGAGGGGGGACTAACACACGATCATGTGGTTGAAGTTGAGGGAGACAGCTGCCATGCACAATGCAAATTAAACACTGTGTGGGTTAATATGTATTTGTTTTTGACATCATTTTCTAGCACAGGTTGTACCGCTGCTTTTCTGTTGAATCACGATTGCCACAAACGATTTGTTTTTGCCACCTTCACCTTCTCTGTAGCAAAGACAAATCCAATGTGTAGTGTTTTAATAGCTGCATGGTTTTGCTGTAGTAAAGATCAAAATGAGACTTTTTAGCATTCATATTGTCATCTTCGAGAAAAAAAAAAAACTTCATCTCAAATAAAACTGTCCTTTATAGTTTCAGAATGGTACTTTTTTTTAGAGCTCTTAATATGAAACATCTTACTATATGCCATAAAATTTAAATATTGACTAGTTAAAGCATGACTCTTCCAATAAGATTTTTCTCAAGTCATTTAACTTTTTTGTGCTGAGGTTAACTAGATTATCATCTTAAAGCCCTAATCATTTTTTATGAAAATCCTAGTCATAAAACATGTCAGGTGGCATTATTTCTATATGTGCTGACGTGACATATTTAGACTGCTTGTAATATGAGGTTTAAGTATTATATTCCTGAAAACCGAACATCTGCACGACTAAATTTGAATGATCTCACTGGTCAAATAATGTAGGTTCTTTCCCAACTGACAAATATGTTCAAAAACATTGTACTAATGTTCCCATTAAGTTCTGAAAATGTTACATCTGAATTTCTCTGATCAATTCAAAAACGTTCTTCGGTTATGCAAACATTAAATGAACATTCCATTTTAGAATTTTACAAACATTATAAGAATGTTACTTTTGAATGTTCTCTGAAAGTTCTTAAACGTTTAAAAACCATTGGATCAATGTCCAACTACAACTTTTTTTTTTTTTTTTTTTATGTTTCATGAACAATATAATTTTCTATGCTAATGTTTTGAAAACACTATTAAATATTAAACTCTCCAGATGACGAAAAAATATGTTCGAAGAACGTTTTTGCTAATGTTTCATTAAGTTAAAGAAACGTTATTTCTAGATGTTCTCTGAACGATCAAAATGTTCAGTTTTTTTTAAATGCCCTAAAGTTGTTGTTTTTTTCTTACTTATATGAACTTTAAATGAGCATGCAAACATTATGGGACTGTTATTTTTGACAAGCAACATTTAAAAAACATTAGATCACCGTCCAACTAAAGCATTTCAGAAATAAGATGTTCCGTGAATCATATAGATGTTGTTGTTGTTGTTGTTGTTGTTTTGTTCTGTTAACACTGGAAGAGCATTTGTTCATAATTTTGAGAGAACCTTGCAAGAACGTTAACCAAAGTTCCGAGAGCGTTTCTTGTTTTTGACCTTTAAAAGCAAACAAGATCAACTCTATATTCTAAAAGTCTAATCCGTGGCGGTCATTATGTTCTCTGTGCTTGTGTCTGTGTGTAATGAAGTCCGCCCGCTCGCTCTGGGAACAAAGAGACTTCTCTCACTCATGACTCTGTGGATCGGGGAGGAGGGGGTGGGAAAGAAAACACAAAAAAAAGCAGAAACGGGGGCTGTTGAGGGCACGGCCTCAGGCCCTGAAACCTCAGCCCTGCTATTACTGCACGTCTGCAGAGAAACGCTCACAGACAGGTGTCTCTCCAAAAAAAAAAAACTTCATCTCAAATAAAACTGTCCTTTATAGTTTCAGAATGGTACTTTTTTTTAGAGCTCTTAATATGAAACATCTTACTATATGCCATAAAATTTAAATATTGACTAGTTAAAGCATGACTCTTCCAATAAGATTTTTCTCAAGTCATTTAACTTTTTTGTGCTGAGGTTAACTAGATTATCATCTTAAAGCCCTAATAATTTTTTATGAAAATCCTAGTCATAAAACATGTCAGGTGGCATTATTTCTATACGTGCTGACGTGACATATTTAGACTGCTTGTAATATGAGGTTTAAGTATTATATTCCTGAAAACCGAACATCTGCACGACTAAATTTGAATGATCTCACTGGTCAAATAATGTAGGTTCTTTCCCAACTGACAAATATGTTCAAAAACATTGTACTAATGTTCCCATTAAGTTCTGAAAATGTTACATCTGAATTTCTCTGATCAATTCAAAAACGTTCTTCGGTTATGCAAACATTAAATGAACATTCCATTTTAGAATTTTACAAACATTATAAGAATGTTACTTTTGAATGTTCTCTGAAAGTTCTTAAACGTTTAAAAACCATTGGATCAATGTCCAACTACAACTTTTTTTTTTTTTTTTTTTATGTTTCATGAACAATATAATTTTCTATGCTAATGTTTTGAAAACACTATTAAATATTAAACTCTCCAGATGACGAAAAAATATGTTCGAAGAACGTTTTTGCTAATGTTTCATTAAGTTAAAGAAACGTTATTTCTAGATGTTCTCTGAACGATCAAAATGTTCAGTTTTTTTTAAATGCCCTAAAGTTGTTGTTTTTTTCTTACTTATATGAACTTTAAATGAGCATGCAAACATTATGAGACTGTTATTTTTGACAAGCAACATTTAAAAAACATTAGATCACCGTCCAACTAAAGCATTTCAGAAATAAGATGTTCCGTGAATCATATAGATGTTGTTGTTGTTGTTGTTGTTTTGTTCTGTTAACATTGGAAGAGCATTTGTTCATAATTTTGAGAGAACCTTGCAAGAACGTTAACCAAAGTTCCGAGAGCGTTTCTTGTTTTTGACCTTTAAAAGCAAACAAGATCAACTCTATATTCTAAAAGTCTAATCCGTGGCGGTCATTATGTTCTCTGTGCTTGTGTCTGTGTGTAATGAAGTCCGCCCGCTCGCTCTGGGAACAAAGAGACTTCTCTCACTCATGACTCTGTGGATCGGGGAGGAGGGGGTGGGAAAGAAAACACAAAAAAAAGCAGAAACGGGGGCTGTTGAGGGCACGGCCTCAGGCCCTGAAACCTCAGCCCTGCTATTACTGCACGTCTGCAGAGAAACGCTCACAGACAGGTGTCTCTCCCTCTCTCTCCTGACGTTTACTTCAGTCGTTCTGGAAGTTAACTGAAGTTTGTGTGCTTTTGTGCAGGTCACGGCGAGGAGAGACAGAGCAGTGACTGTCGTCCAGCAGAATGGCGTCAGACGTGGGCCGCAGCACTTGAGGTCAGCCGTTCACTCAGCGCACAGTGTTTATTCTGCCTTCAGGTCCTCCTGGGAAGTTCCTACTTAAGAGTTCGGAAGTCATAATTATGATGTGATTTTGCTTGAAATAATACGGATGAGTTGGGCATATTTATGTGTGTCTTTAACCCAGCTAAAAAGGGAATGTTCACAGAACTTGCTTAGAAAGTGTTCATTAAGAGTTATCTGGTCTTTTATAAATTTCCCAAAACTTTAGCACAAAATATTATGATAAATCTTTAATGGAACGTTTAATTTCCGAAAAATCGAATGTTTTCTTTTTATATGTTTATTGGTTTCGGAATGTTCCGAGAACATTGTTCCAATAATGTTTGCAAAATGATAAAATGGAACGTTTGCACTAAAAACTGAAACATTTGGATGTTTCGAATTCTGAAATAGTTTTTATAACTTAATGGGAACATTTAACAAAACATTCTTTGAACATTTTTGTTTGCTGGGAACTTGCAAAGCCTTTTTAGTTCCAGTGCAACAACATTAAGAGGAAATGATGCACATTAGATGTGATTTAAGCTTTATGTATTTTATTACTCGTGTGTAACCGTATATAATGATTGAAAATGTATTTTTTTTCTTTTTATCACAAAATGTTTACAAGTTAGATTTACATTAAATCCACATTCACAGTCTTGGTTCCAGAAGTATATTTCGCACTCATTTTCTATAAAGGGATTTATTAAAAAAAACAAACAAACTTTGAGTTTTAAGCCATTAAAACTTCAAAGACCAACCAGCTTAAAGATAGCAGAAGTCGGTGTCATTTCAGTTTTTGAGGAAATTGTCTACTCATAAAATATAATAAAACTCTTGACTTGCAGTCATTTGTTGTTTATTATACATCATATTAAGTATAATACAAATATTAAGTATAATTTTATTAAGTATGGTACAACTGTATTTGAATAGTTCATATATATAAATAATTTAATTTGTTATTTTAATTCATATTTATTTATTTCGATAACGTTCCACGAAAATGGCCTTGAAATCACTTATTACTCGTGTGTAACCGTATATAATGATTGAAAATGTATTTTTTTTCTTTTTATCACAAAATGTTTACAAGTTAGATTTACATTAAATCCACATTCACAGTCTTGGTTCCAGAAGTATATTTCGCACTCATTTTCTATAAAGGGATTTATTAAAAAAAACAAACAAACTTTGAGTTTTAAGCCATTAAAACTTCAAAGACCAACCAGCTTAAAGATAGCAGAAGTCGGTGTCATTTCAGTTTTTGAGGAAATTGTCTACTCATAAAATATAATAAAACTCTTGACTTGCAGTCATTTGTTGTTTATTATACATCATATTAAGTATAATACAAATATTAAGTATAATTTTATTAAGTATGGTACAACTGTATTTGAATAGTTCATATATATAAATAATTTAATTTATTTTAATTCATATTTATTTATTTTGATAACGTTCCACGAAAATGGCCTTGAAATCACTGCTTTACAACTTCTACAGAAGTACGTGTTTTCAGAGCTCGTGTTGATCTGTCTCGAAAGGTTTCTAACTCTATTATTGAGAAGACGAATGGATTGTACTTCTGGAACCCAATTGTTGTGTTCTATAGCAACTAGCTTCTGCTGTCATTTTATCATTGACACGAACCCACCGAAAAAGGTCGGGGCTCTTATAAAATCCCATGTTTCTCATTACTAATTACGACATCCTGGCAAATATGACTGTGACATGACTTGAAGCCAGCACGGTTTATTTAGTTTCAAGCTAAACTGCTGTGGACTTGTAAAGACAAACAACAGAGCAGCACTGCCAAACTAGCTGAAGTATTAATGATGAGCCGATGCACTTATCACTGGCAATAAATGTTTCCCTGAAAAACACGATCAGTTTGACATTTGTCTTTTTCTGTGGTCAGACTTGTGACTGTTTATTTTAACGGTGTGTTTACGTTGAGCTGTCCTCCTACGATTTGTCTGCCAGTCGCGAACAGAGCGGTTGAGTTGTGGTTTACAGGCGCGCAGTGCATTCCCAGAGTCTGTGTGAGGACACGTGTAACGCTCTCTCAAATGTCACTCACACATGAGATGTGAGCTTCATGTTGTTGACATACAAAAACTGCCTAATTGAAACATTTCTGCAGTTTGTGCCATTGCATTTCTGCTTGCCTTGATTTTAGCACGATGCATTTCCTGAGAGTGACCATTAATAGATTTTGTTTTTTGTTTTTTGTTATTCGACCAGCATGTTAATCAAAACTAATTTTGCAGGGCTATTTTAAGTGTACTAAAAAACCTCAAACAGTTTATTTATAATTTACATGTGCAAGTGTAATTGCAAAATGTGTTTTGATTTTTACATTTAGATCTTGATTTAAGATTGCAATTTATTATCTTGATTGAAGTCTGCAGACGTGCTTGTGCATGCATCTGCATTAAATTTGGATTATGCAGATGTCATATTTAGTCCTCCCACTATTAACACTAATGGGTCTCGGTTAAATCAAGCGGTTGAATCATGAGTTTTGCATAAATGTTAAAAGTCAGATACAGAATTATGGGTTAAGGTCACCAAAATATTTGTGACTTTAGAGTGAGTCATTGTTTGTTAAAATAAGAAGAGTGTCATTGGTTCTTAATCGGTGGTTAGTAGATGATAACATTTTTTTACATGTGTAGGTGAAGAAAACAAAGTGGGTTGAGATTCAGAATATTATTTGAAAAGTGGATTTTTCACAGAATGTTTGCCAAACAAACAAAACATATTTCTTTTCTTTGAAGGTTTTATTCTTGTCTCCTTTGTTTGGTTTTTATTGGATTTTCATTCATTTTCTCAGCTTTGTGTTTTAGGCTTTTATCATGTCATAAATAAAATTTTATATAAACCACAATCTATGATTAAAAAATAAAAATAAAATAAAAATAATAATTTGATATGGAATGTATATACTATTATTTATTATATATAATATACAGTGTGTGTATTAATATTATTTAGGACACATTTTTAACTCAAACACAAATGAATACTTTTGATACACATATCATAAACTTTTTTTTGTTTCAGGATTTTTTCTCATCATAAATTAAATTTTAACGCAGACTCTTTAAACTGAAAACTGGAACTTATGTTCCTATTTCCACTATAAACCACAATCTATGATTAGAAAAAAATAATAATTTGTTATGAAATTTACTTTTATTATATATAATATATAAATAATGCATAAAATGTGTATATTAAATAATAAAAATGTCAAAACATATAATAAAGTGTTATGGATTGTCATAGATTATTTTCACAGCTTCGTTTTTCTTATCATGAATTTGATATAAAAGACAATTTGACATGAAATTGACTATTTATTATATAATATGATATTTATATAATCTTATTATAAAAGTAATATGAGTGTGTGTGTGTGTATTCAGAACATTTTATTTTTAACTCAGATAAAGCCAAATGAATGCTTTGATGCATATTATGTCATATCCTATAACTGATGTTGACATTTTCCATAAATGTCAACACATATCATAAACTTTTATGAATTTTCTGAGGTTTTTGTTTCAGGATTTTTTCTCATCATAAATTACATTTTAACGCAGACTCTTTTAACTGAAAACCGGAACTTATGTTCCTATTTCCACTATAAACCACAATCTATGATTAGAAGAAAAAAATTTTTTTTAATGAAATTTACTTTTACTATATATAATATATAAATAATGCATAAAATGTGTATATTAAATTATAAAAATGTCAAAACATATAATAAAGTGTTATGGATTGTCATTTGATTATTTTCTCAGCTTCGTTTTTCTTATCATAAATTTATATAAAACACAATTTGACATGAAATTGACTTTATTTATTATATAATATTATATTTATATAATCTTATTATAAAAGTAATATGAGTGTGTGTGTATTTTGAACATTTTATTTTTAACTCAAATAAAGCCAAATGAAAGCTATGATGCATATTATGTCATATCCTATAACTGATGTTGACATTTTCCATAAATGTCAACGCAAATCATAAAGTGATGTTGTTCGGTGATAAGCAGCATGTGTAACCGGTGGTCTCAGTGCTGAGGAGTTCAGATCGGGGCACTGTAGGGTGGGTCACCTCAGGACACGAAGGCTCTGGGTCTTTGCCAGGATCATGAGCTACTAACCAGCGGCTCCCTGCTGATCACACACTTACTGTATATAGAGCTACAGGTGCTGCCACACCAGCAAACTCATCTGACCTCTAATCAACTACTGTAGGAAGTCGAAACTGATGAAAAAAAAGCTTTTTTCTCACATTTCCGTATGCTATTATGATAAAAGCATACTATTCATTTTTAATTCTCTACATTGCATTAATGTGTCCGTTCATAGGCACCAAACGACATTGGTTTTCCTTGCTTTCCTTGAAAAACAAACCGGGAAGTTTATTAGTTTAATTGAGGGAGTAATTAATGGGTAAACTTGTAATCATGCTTACTTACCCTCAAGACAAAAACATCCTGTAGACAGGCCTGCTCGTGCTACAGCAAATGTGGGCAGATTGATCTGATACTTTGCTTTCTTTAAATTGTTCTTAATGTCTCCAGCAGCAGGTGCAGAGCAGATTTTGCATGGAGAGGGTGAAACTGCGCAGCTGCAGACGCATGTCAAGATTTTGCTGTCGTACCTTAAGGTTATAGGCAAATTTCCTCTGGAGCTTCATTTGACATTTACTGGACTTTTGCATTATCTGACTGTTTATATCACAGGAGAAACATACCTTTACAGCACTGCCGTAGAATTACAGTGTCTTATTCAGCTCAAAAGCATGTGAAATAGCACTTTTTTTTAATTGCAGGTGTATTATTCAACGTCAGTAATTTGCAACACAATGTTTGACATGAAACTTGTAATAAAATCAGGAACTAGCTCTATTTTAGAGGTATGGGTGAAACATTTCTCGCAGTGGACAAAATTAGACACGTGCTGGAAAATACTGATGAAAACCCCCTGAAATACTGTTAGTATCAACCAAAGATTATATTTTGTGTTTTAGTATCTTTCACATGCATATTTTTATGTATACATGCCGCTGAGTATCTAAAAATGAGTTATATAAAGTTTTTGAGACTAGAGAAATTTCACTATACAAGTTTACAAGTGAATATTTCTGAAACACTTTTTCATTACAAATTGTTATTATAAAGTATTCGTATTTTATCAGCATCACAGTTTGAGTAAAAATGTAATTGAAATTAATAAATTAATTTATTTGTATTTTTGTTTGTATTATTTGTGCTCCTGAAAATAATATCGGTATCAACCAGAGATTATATTTAGTTTTAATGTTTCACATATTTTTATATATACAAACTAAATAAGAAATTTAGATCAGTGAATATTTCAATATTTGCATAAACGAATTAAATTCAATGCACCCGTTTACTGTAAGTGCATTTTTTAAATTAAATACTTTTTTTAATCACAAATTACATTATCAGCATATCAAATTTAATTGAAATGAATGATGCATTATGATTCGTTAATTTCTTATTTTTTTAGTTTGTCTTATGTGCTTATGTAGCCCTAAAAATACTGTCAGTATCCATATTTAATTTTGAATATGTATGCACACCACTGAGTATCTAATTAAAAAAAAACAAATTTACATCAGTAAACCAAAACATTTTTAAATTTTGATGAACTAATGAAATTCATTACACAAATGTTTAGTTTATGTATAAATACTTTTTGATTACAAATAACATAATTTAATTTTAAATGATCTTTCACATAAATATTTTTATGTAAACACAACACCAAGTATCTAAAAATAATTTCGATAAGTAGCCTAAAAAAAAATTTTTAATATTTAATATTATCAGCATAACAATTTGAGTGAAAAATGTGCTGATATTAGTAAATTAGTATTAGAAATTGTTTGTCTTTAATGTGCTTTAATAGAAGCAAGAAAATCTGAACTTCTATGTTTTGACATTTATCTTCATGTATGAACTGAAAACTAAACAACTGAAAAAGCAAGCATATGGATCATAAGCTCCTGGTTCACGAGCGCATTCTGCCCACTCGTGTCTTCCTGACCACACCCTCTGTTGTGAGTCGGCAAAAAATACAGGAAGTTGTTTCATTACACAATGCCTACTACCTGTTCCCAGTTTTTCTTTTTTCACATGCTACTGTAAATCTCTTTGGCAAAACTTTTCCCTGATGTTCTAGGCACATTTAGCACCGTCATGTAAAACATAAGACAAACACAATCCAGTGTCATAACCATTATGTTATCTGGCGAGAGGCGTTAAGTCAAGGTCAGCCGAAGCCGAGCGACAGCGAGAACGATGAGAAGACAAGAGGCATAAAAGAGCTTGACAGACGTGTTGGAGCCAAAGCATGTGTGATACAGATATGATGAATATCTGTTTACAGGCCACCGGGAGTCACTTCACAAAGACTGTGGTGACTCACGGCCGTCCGGATGCCATCCTGCTCGCCTCGACTGGGGCTGTAAGTCAAGCGTCGGCGCCTAAAGCTGTCAGGCCTTCAAATCTCCTGCATTTAACCACCTTAGTGCCTCCAGGTCGTGTATTTAAACAGCAGGGGCAGAGATGAAAAGGCCTGGGTGCAAAAATGGCAGTCAAAGGGGCAAAATTGCTACAGATATTAAGGATGTGGATGCAGAAATGACTGTTTGTATAGTGAATTTATCAGTTTTTTAAGCTATCCAACATATTAAATGCTACTGTTCAAAAGTTTGTGGTCGGTAAGACTTTTTAATGTTTCTGGAAAGTTTCTTCTGCTCACCAAGGCTGCATATATATGACTAAAAATACAGTAAAATTGTGAAATATTATTACAATTTAAAACAACTGTTTTCCATTTGAAAATATTGTAAAATGTAATTTATTCCTGTGATGCAAAGCTGAATTTTTAGCATGATTACCCCAGTCTTCATTCATCCTTCAGAAATCATTCTAATATGCTGATTTGCTGCATAAGAAACATTTCTTATCAATGTCAAAAACAGTTTTTGCTGCTTAATATTTTTGTGGAACCTGTGATACATTTCCCCCCCCCCAGATTTCTTTGATGAACAGGAAGTTAAAAACAACATTTATTCAGAAATATTTTGTAACATTATAAATGCATTTTTGATCAATTTTATGCATCCTTGCTGAATAAAAATATGAATTTATTTAAAATATATACATTTACATATATTTAATAACAAATATGTTAGATTTAATATTTAATAGTAAATATACATAATATACAATATTATCTAATATATATGAATATATCTAGAGTATCAACCAAAGATTATATTTTGTGTTTTAGTATCTTTCACATGCATATTTTTATGTATACATGCCGCTGAGTATCTAAAAATGAGTTATATAAAGTTTTTGAGACTAGAGAAATTTCACTATACAAGTTTACAAGTGAATATTTCTGAAACACTTTTTCATTACAAATTGTTATTATAAAGTATTCGTATTTTATCAGCATCACAGTTTGAGTAAAAATGTAATTGAAATTAATAAATTAATTTATTTGTATTTTTGTTTGTATTATTTGTGCTCCTGAAAATAATATCGGTATCAACCAGAGATTATATTTAGTTTTAATGTTTCACATATTTTTATATATACAAACTAAATAAGAAATTTAGATCAGTGAATATTTCAATATTTGCATAAACGAATTAAATTCAATGCACCCGTTTACTGTAAGTGCATTTTTTAAATTAAATACTTTTTTTAATCACAAATTACATTATCAGCATATCAAATTTAATTGAAATGAATGATGCATTATGATTCGTTAATTTCTTATTTTTTTAGTTTGTCTTATGTGCTTATGTAGCCCTAAAAATACTGTCAGTATCCATATTTAATTTTGAATATGTATGCACACCACTGAGTATCTAATTAAAAAAAAACAAATTTACATCAGTAAACCAAAACATTTTTAAATTTTGATGAACTAATGAAATTCATTACACAAATGTTTAGTTTATGTATAAATACTTTTTGATTACAAATAACATAATTTAATTTTAAATGATCTTTCACATAAATATTTTTATGTAAACACAACACCAAGTATCTAAAAATAATTTCGATAAGTAGCCTAAAAAAAAATTTTTAATATTTAATATTATCAGCATAACAATTTGAGTGAAAAATGTGCTGATATTAGTAAATTAGTATTAGAAATTGTTTGTCTTTAATGTGCTTTAATAGAAGCAAGAAAATCTGAACTTCTATGTTTTGACATTTATCTTCATGTATGAACTGAAAACTAAACAACTGAAAAAGCAAGCATATGGATCATAAGCTCCTGGTTCACGAGCGCATTCTGCCCACTCGTGTCTTCCTGACCACACCCTCTGTTGTGAGTCGGCAAAAAATACAGGAAGTTGTTTCATTACACAATGCCTACTACCTGTTCCCAGTTTTTCTTTTTTCACATGCTACTGTAAATCTCTTTGGCAAAACTTTTCCCTGATGTTCTAGGCACATTTAGCACCGTCATGTAAAACATAAGACAAACACAATCCAGTGTCATAACCATTATGTTATCTGGCGAGAGGCGTTAAGTCAAGGTCAGCCGAAGCCGAGCGACAGCGAGAACGATGAGAAGACAAGAGGCATAAAAGAGCTTGACAGACGTGTTGGAGCCAAAGCATGTGTGATACAGATATGATGAATATCTGTTTACAGGCCACCGGGAGTCACTTCACAAAGACTGTGGTGACTCACGGCCGTCCGGATGCCATCCTGCTCGCCTCGACTGGGGCTGTAAGTCAAGCGTCGGCGCCTAAAGCTGTCAGGCCTTCAAATCTCCTGCATTTAACCACCTTAGTGCCTCCAGGTCGTGTATTTAAACAGCAGGGGCAGAGATGAAAAGTGCAAAAAAGTGGCCTGGGTGCAAAAATGGCAGTCAAAGGGGCAAAATTGCTACAGATATTAAGGATGTGGATGCAGAAATGACTGTTTGTATAGTGAATTTATCAGTTTTTTAAGCTATCCAACATATTAAATGCTACTGTTCAAAAGTTTGTGGTCGGTAAGACTTTTTAATGTTTCTGGAAAGTTTCTTCTGCTCACCAAGGCTGCATATATATGACTATAAAATTGTGAAAATTGTGAAATATTATTACAATTTAAAACAACTGTTTTCCATTTGAAAATATTGTAAAATTCCTGTGATTCCAGTCTTCAGTGTCACATGATCCTTCAGAAATCAGGTGATTTGCTGCTCAAGAAACATTTACTATTATTATTTTCAATGTCAAAAACAGTTTTTGCTGCTTAATATTTTTGTGGAACCTGTGATACATTTCCCCCCCCCCAGATTTCTTTGATGAACAGGAAGTTAAAAACAACATTTATTCAGAAATATTTTGTAACATTATAAATGCATTTTTGATCAATTTTATGCATCCTTGCTGAATAAAAATATGAATTTATTTAAAATATATACCTTTACATATATTTAATAACAAATATGTTAGATTTAATATTTAATAGTAAATATACATAATATACAATATTATCTAATATATATGAATATATCTAGTGATATATATATATATATATATATATATATATATATATACACATATACATATATATATCTTACTGACCCCAAACGTTTTAACAGTAGATATCAGATATCTGTATTTACTGGTTGTGGGTGTTTTTGTAAAAAGAAAAAATATTATCTCTAAAAACATGCAGTAAAAATCTGTAGTTTTGACTGGACTGTCTATGCAACAGCTGAGAGTGATCAGATCAATTAGGAAAAAATGCCCTGAGAGTCAATTCTGAATCGCAAAAAAAAAAATTCCTTTAATAAAGTAAATTTCTGTCACTGCTGTACATCATCCTTTAAACAGATGTTCCAGTTTCCAAAGGAAAGCCGTTTGAATACAGTCATGGAGAAGTATGCCTATTGACACGCTCCTAAAACTCTATTTGCGTTTCACGCTTGATGTCGTAGCATGAGGGTCGTGTGTTTGTGTTTCTACTTAATCCACCTGAAACTGTCTGTTACGGACTGTACACTAGGTCTACCTGACTCACCGATATTAGCATTCACGGTTATAATCACACCATGACAACTCAGCCCCAATTACCCCTGCACTGTTCTGGGCTTTTTTTAGTCTGAGGTGTGGTCATCATCATGAGACGGCAGTCTGCTTTTTGTTTATTCTCATGTAGTTATGACACACATGCAGCGACAGAGGAGTTTTCTGTCTGGGCCCTGTGTGTGCCGCAGGCCAAAGACTCCTCGGTGTTACGCAGATGGGACACGTCCTGACATGTCGCTCCGCCGCTCTTCTCCCCACTCGCCGATCTTTGTCCAGCTCTGTGTAAACAAAAGCCGTGGAATCAGGTGCTGATTCGCTGAGTTGAAACCGACAGGAGTAAAACGTGCTGCAGAAGCACAATCAGTCATATCCAGTGCATTTAATCTAAACCGAAACATCACTCTGCTGATCACGAATGAGATCTCTTTAACATTTGTGACCCTGGACCACAAAACCAGTCTTAAGGGTCAATTTTTTGAAATTGAGATTTATACATCATCTGAAAGTTGATTTAAATAAGCTTTTCATTGATATGGTTTGTTAGGATAGGACAATATTTGGCTGAGATACAACTATTTTAAAATCTGGAATCTGAAGGTGCAAAATCGCCTTTAAAGTTGTCCAAATGAAGTTCTTAGCGATGCATATTACTAATCAAAAATTAAGTTTTTATATATTTACGGTAGGAAATTTACAAAATATCTTCATGGAACATGATCTTTACTTAACATCCTAATGATTTTTGGCATAAAAGAAAAATCAATCATTTTGGACTGGTTTTGTGGTCCAGGGTCACATTTCTTCTAAGCATTAAATAGAGCAAATTGACACTTTTGCCCCTTTTTTCTCAAGGAAGGTCTCAAACTGCACTGTAAAACAAATTCCGTAAAATTTACGGTAAAAACCCGGCAGCCGTGGTTGCCAGAATTTTACTGTAAAAAATACGGTAGCAACATTTTAGGTTTTACGGTTTTAACTTAAATTTAAAGTTAAATACTGTAATTTCATTAACTGATATAATGTTAATATACCAACCTATTGAAGTACTGAAATCTGTTTTGTACCTTTGTAATACACTGATAACCACCAAAAGCAGGTGGTGATGAGAAAGTCACATGATGAACCAAAGCCTATCACAAGCAGCTTTTAAATATTAACATATGTAGAAGGTACACAGTGTCATTCACACAAACACTAAACACCATCATGGCAACACACATTAAACTTAAATAATGCAATAAACATTAATTTAACAACATTGGATGTAACATACAACCGTAATGTACAAAAACTGATGAAACATAGTTATTTCAACAAAACAACATCAAATTTGAAATGAAACGCAGGGAATTCTGGGAATGTCAATTTACGGTTATTCACTGTAAATTATACTTTCTTTTTCACTTCCAAAAACGGTATACTACCGTAAAATTACATGTAATGTCTAATAGAGTTTTTCACCGTATATAGTAGGAGAACTTACCGTTAACCATTTAACAGGTTTTTACTGTAGCATTTTTACAGTATTTTACTGTTAAATTCACGGTCATTTGTGCTCAGATTTGCCAAGACATCAGAGTCTCAATGAAAAGGACTAGTACTGTGTCTCCTCTAGTTTCTGGAGGATCTCAATTAAAAAGTTGGCGTTTCAGTGAAAAGACAGATTTTCAAGATGAGTCAAATTTCAAGCAACATGAAAGCAAAATCACAAATGTCTCAATTGTTTCTCCTAGACATTAAATGGAGAGCGAATTAACACGTTTGCTCCTTTTTTCTCAGAGAATTTGCCAAGTGCGCAGATTCGCCAAAATCTGAGAGAAAAGGCCTAGAATCTCATGTGTCTCCTTTAGTTTCAGTAAGATCTCAATCAAAAAGTCAATGTTTCAATGTGAAGATAAATTCAAAATGAGTCCAATTTCAAGCCACATGTAAACAAAGTCACAAATCAGATCATTTTAATGTCTCAAGTGTTTCTCCTATAGGTATGAAATGGAGAGAAACTTTACACTTTTGCCCTTGTTTCTCATGAAAAAAGGCCCAGTGTTCTTACATGTTTCTCTTTGTGAGTGTTCAAGTCAACACTTGAATGTGAAGAGACGTTCAAGATAAGTCTAATTTAAAGCCACATGAAAGCAAAATTGCAAATGAGATAACGTTAATGTCTCAATTGGTTCTCCTTGATAGCACTCAGATTAAACTGGTTCTACTAGGGTTGTAACGATTCACTCGTTTTCTCGATGCATCGATGGCCCAGTGTTCTTACATGTTTCTCTTTGTGAGTGTTCAAGTCAACACTTGAATGTGAAGAGACGTTCAAGATAAGTCTAATTTAAAGCCACATGAAAGCAAAATTGCAAATGAGATAACGTTAATGTCTCAATTGGTTCTCCTTTACAGCACTCAGATTAAACTGGTTCTACTAGGGTTGTAACGATTCACTCGTTTTCTCGATGCATCGATCTTGAAACATGGATTTTTGAATCGTGAATCGTCAATTTCGGACAATAATCGATTTAAAACGCTAAGAATCGAATGAATCGCGATTTCTATAGCGATTCAATGCTTTCAAAATATATACACATT
>NW_015659941.1:201252-202849 GCF_001515625.1 Sinocyclocheilus rhinocerous | reverse complement strand
GCAAAAATGTAAGTGTCTAAAGCATACGCACAGTTCCATTGAATGACCACAGCATTAACAACAACCTTGAAATAAGAGCGCAAGGTTTATCTGATAATCAGATGCATGAAAGTAGATTTCTTTGCTATAGCAAACAGACCTTGGGTGCGTTTTCTTTCAGGATCATTGAAAGGATTCACCGATGGAGAGGAAAAGTTAAATACTATAGCATTTTATTTTATGAAAATGAGATACAGAAGTTTTTCGCACTGAAAGAGAAGTGATCTCGCGCTTATAGACGTGCCAGGCTATATCTGCAGCTAAACTGTATAAAAAGCAGAATGAACTGAAACGTTAAGACAATAAACACAATAAATAAATATAATTTATGAATGATGCAGTGCTAATTGACATATAATTTATTACAGTAGCCTACAGAAACTATAAAGTATATATATTTTTTATCTTATTCTGTGATGGCTATGCCCCTGGTGTGACAAAATGTTAGCCTATATAATACTTTTAAAGCTCTTTTTTAAAATCTTGGCTTACATAAATTTCTACATATGCCATGTCATGCCATAGCATAATTAAACTAGCATCTAACAATGGGCAAAACATTTTTTTTTCTGTAACCCATGGTTCTCTAACCATAAAAGCTGCTGTGTAATTTGCCCCCTTACTAACCATTTAAAGAATTTAGAGAAAGCATTTAAATAATCCTGTGAATGCACTTAAAGAATGCAGAATCGAATCGTTAATCGAATCGAATCAAATTTAATTGTGAATCTAATCGAATTGAATCGTTGTGAATTTGCAAAAATCGTTCTTGAATCGAATCGAAAACCTATGAATCGTGAATCGAATCGATTCGCTGTCTACCCAAAGATTCACAGCCCTAGGTTCTACTTCTCATTGTGTTTCAAGGGAGATCTCTTTAATGTCTCAGGTGTTTCTCCTAGGCATTAGGCAAGGAAAAGGTCTAGTATCTCACATAATTTCAAAATAAATCTCAATCAAAAAGTCGACATTTCAATGTGAAAATAAAAAAGCGCTTTCCTCTCAAGAAAATGCATGCTCTCTGTGTTTCAGGAAAGATCTTATTAATGTCTCAAACTGTGTTCAGATTTGCCAAGACATCAAAGTCTCAATTAAAATAAACTTGGACGTTTTTATTAAATTCTCTGGAGACGAAATGATTCACGTTCCATTAGTGCAGTGATTTCATGCACGTTTAGCTTCTGCTGTCAGACGGGACAGAAAAATCACAAATCAGGGCCCGTATTCACAAAACATCTTAAGGCTAAAAGTAGCTCATAACTCGCAGATTAAGGAGAAAATCTTAAAAATAATGGCCGTGTCAGTCCTAAATTTAGGACTCCTAAATTTTTGTTCTAAGAGTATTTCACAAAGCATTTTAGCGCTAAAATTAGCTCCTAAATCTGTGAAACGTTAGGAGTAGTGAAGAGGACTCCTAAATCACTAAGACCAAATCTGAACTATCCTAAAATGGCTGTTGCCAGCAATCTACCTCGGAATATAAACATTTTAGAAACATTTGTCCATAATGAGCTTTTAAAAAGGTATCGGCTTTGGTTTGGAGGTTATCCCAACTCCA
>NW_015659941.1:200355-200646 GCF_001515625.1 Sinocyclocheilus rhinocerous | reverse complement strand
CCAATTCAAATAGAAAACAAATATTCTCAGATTATGTAATCCGTATGAAACATGCATACAGGCGCATACTGCGGAGACGACGAGTCAGTGTCGCCGACTTCATCTCTTAAACCGAAAACAGAAAGCACTAGTGTAACAATAATTTATTAAAACGTTAATGTAGTGTACTTGCTGTTTTTCCCTAACACATTCATAATTTTTATATTTGCCGGTGTGCTGTGGCAAGCCTTTTTTGCGTGCGCTTGAGCGCTTATTAGGCTATGTAGGCAATTAAAGGCTCATTATTATGAT
>NW_015659941.1:191058-200236 GCF_001515625.1 Sinocyclocheilus rhinocerous | reverse complement strand
ACATTTTTATTTTAAAACCTTTATTTGAATATGGCAACATAATATTGAGCTCTACAATATTTCTATGAATAAATCTCTGACAGAGACCATCAGCCAATCACTGTGTGCATAGTTAGTAAGTATGCTGACATCATCCATAGCAACAAGGTCAACCCCGCCCCCTTACTCTTAGCTTAAGACTTCTGTCTATTCCTTAGTAAAAGTTTCTCTCAGCAGCTTTGTGAATAGGTTTTAAGAGAAAACTCTTAGCTAAAAACTTTTACTGCTATTTAGGAGAACTCTTAGTGGTAAGATAAAATGTTTTGTGATTACGGGCCCAGATCTCTTTAATGTCTTACGTGTTTCTCCTAGGCATTAAATAAAGAGCAAATTGACACTTTGCCTCTTTTTTCTCAAGAAAAGAAGCCTAGTGTCTCACGTGTCTCATCTAGTTTTAGAGGAGATCTCAATCAAAGGGCCAACACTTCAGTGTGAAGAGACGTTCAAGATGAGTCAAATTTCAAGCCACATGAAAGCAAAATTACAAATGAGATCACTTTTGCCCTTTTTCTCATGGACAAAAAAGCCCCAATACACTGCAAAACCTTCAACTGCTACTTTAAAGAGATACATACAGGTGCATCTCAATAAATTAGAATGTCGTGGAAAAGATATATATATATATATATATTCTATTATATTGAAGTAACATTTTGGCTTGTGTCTGTTTTACACTGTATGAATGTTTTTGTCTTTGAGGAAATAAATATTTTGATTAATATTAAATCCAAATTTAAGGTTTGAACCAAACCATAAATATATTTTGAGAAAACGAAAATAAATTTGGCTATTTATTTTATGTTTGTCCAAAGTATCATATTTTTTCAGTGTATCTTCCGATTTATGGATCGCCGCCTCCATCCTGTTATGTCATGTTTAGCTCTGTTTCACTGCCTTATCATTGTTGGTGCTTCTGATAAGATTGCAGCAGCTGATAGCAGATGACATTTTCTGTATGTTTGTGGTGCTTTGTCATCCATCCTTGGACCCAAACATCATGCTGAGATGCACAAGCCTTGTTGAGATAGTGAGTTGGTGGGTTTTTGTTAAATGTGAGCCAAAATCATCACAATTAAAAGAACCAAAGACTTAAACTACTTCAGTCTGTGTGCATTGAATTTATTTAATACACGAGTTTCACAATTTGAGTTGAATTACTGAAATAAATGAACTTTTCCACGACATTCTAATTTATTGAGATGCACCTGTAATTCAACCCATAAAATAGTTTTGGTGGTATAAATGAATGTTTTAGGTTGAATCAGCGATATTAAATGATATTTTTGCCTTGAATCCAGTTAGTTTAGATGCTGACAGTTTTGTTCAGTAGAGATGTTAATCAAAAGATCGACACTTTGATGTAGAGAAGTTTAAGATGAGTCAGTCTCTTTATAATCTGTGAGATCTTAGTTCTTCTATCTACATAGCAATGAGATTCAACTGAGAGCAACAGGTCTGGCTTCTCTCTCTCTCTCGAGAAAATGACGTCTCCTCTGTGATTCAGGAGGGATCTCAATGTCTCAAGATCAGATCTGCCAAGACATCAAAGTCAGTGATATCAATAGAAACTTTGACATTTCTCATTCGAAGGTTCAAATGTTGATACCAAGGTTGAAAACAGGTTGACACTTTGATGTGAAGAGAAGTTTGAGATGAGTCAAATTTTAAACCGACAGAATCACTTTGTTTCTCCATTTAATCTCAGATTGAGATTAAACTGATTTTCCAAGACTCTCAGTGAAAAGTCAGAATATCAATTTGAACTCAAAGATTTCTTATTAAATTCTCCCAAGACTAAATGATTAGCATGAAACGCATCCCACTGTCTGACGGGACAGAAGAATCACAAATGAGATACTCAACTCAGATAATTTTCCTTTGATTCTCCTAAAACGAAATGATTCACATTTAAACCACATACTGCCATCCACAAGTACTGATTCATTTTTATTTTAGGTTGTTACTTGTACTCATCCTGAGTCAGCTGCTCGCGTACGACACAGACTTCCTCGGCAGAGGTGATCAGTGAACACTGATTGTGGGTTTTTTTCTTGAGTAGAACATGTTCTTAGATCAACATCTTTTTGTTGGTCCTATAGAACAATGTGTGTGTCAAAAAAAATCTTTACCCTTCTTCTTATACTGTCACACAGATCATTCAATCATTTATTCCAGGACCACACTGATAAAAGTCAACAGCCATATCATTTATTTAAAGTGCTTTTTTATATTGGTCTAATCAAAGATCATGGTTGAAACCAGTTTTGTTCAGTTTGTCTAAAAGCAGATTACACTCCCAATAAGGGGAAAAAAAAATAAAAGAAACATTTTTAAGTAGTATGTTTTTGTTGACACCAGTGTTATTTTAGTATCTTTGCGATAGATACTATAGCTTTTATTAATAATTTGAAAGTTTTAATTTTAATATTGTTCATTTACAGTTTTTTTAAAATGCTATTTTAATTTTTATTTCAGTTTTAATATTAATATAAAACTAAATTAAAATGTCAATACGCACAACATATTTTTACTGAGTGCAGAAATTGTAAACTAAATTAAACATTAACTAACAAAATATTTTAGTTTTATTTTTAAAGTCCAAATTCTACTTTTATATCTAATTTAGCCGCCTCCATCCTGTTATGTCATGTTTAGCTCTGTTTCACTGCCTTATCATTGTTGGTGCTTCTGATAAGATTGCAGCAGCTGATAGCAGATGACATTTTCTGTATGTTTGTGGTGCTTTGTCATCCATCCTTGGACCCAAACATCATGCTGAGATGCACAAGCCTGTTCAGGACTCTGGGGAAACCTGTGTTGTATGCGAAGGGTCGGGTTTTGACGATAAGGAACTGTGTGTTGCAGGCTGGTGTGTTTAGTGCAGGGTTCAGTCGGATAAGGGAAGTGTTTCTGATGCTGGTTTGGACAAACAGTGCGTGACGTTCAGACGGTTTCTGTTTTGGTCCTGGCGGGTTGTGATGTGTCTAAAGGTGCAGCCTCCTATGCTTATCAGATATATATCAGCCCATTACTTTCCTAAGAACGTCAACACACTCTCTGATTAGCACCAGACTGGAACAGCAGCCCTTCGACTCACAGTAATATCACTGATTTATTTCAAGCAAGTTTTAACACTGTAGCCGTTTGATAAATATTGATTTTTTATTTGCATTTGGCTTAATGTTTTTCCCGAAGTAACATACAGTGCCATTTTTATGTTCCCAGGTCACAAAGCCATGACTTTTTGATGTTGTGAGAAACATGCATTGGCTGTATTGACATTGGGAACTTTTGAAAATAAATAAATAAACCAGGTCTTCCTTGTGAATTATGTAAGATATTTTAAAAGATGGTGTAGTAGTGTTTTTGCCTTTTTGTATCATTAATGTGATTTAATGGCCTTGTTCCCCCCCACCCCCTCCCCCCCAATTTTTCAAAAAAAAATTTCCAATATCACATGACATTGCTAGTGCTGTGCTCTACCCATATTTATATTATATATCATATTTAAACACACACACACACACGTATATAACAATGTAGTAACGATGTTGTATTAAAGGTTTTCCATGAGTTCATGCATTATTACGCATTAATTGTGCGTTGCTTTCATAGCATGAGGGTTTGTGATTGCGCTACTTTTTAAAAGGAGAAACAAAATGTCAGTGTTGAAATGTGGCGGCTCCTGTGAAATCAACCTGCTAACTGATTGTGATGACTCACACCACAGGGCGCTCACTACAGGATGGCTTGCCGGCATTTTACTCATCTGTCCTTACCGCAGGCCCTGCCATAATTTAGCCTATATATTTACATGCATTCATACCTCCCGCAGTTCATGTCAGTGCACTTTTTTTGTCTTCATTCTGGACAGTATATCTATTGTTTTATTTATTTGAACTTAGAATAAGAAAACAATTTTCCATTTTAAGTTTAAGTGTCCTACTGTTTGGGGTCACTGTATAGGCCTGTATTGTATGATAAACCATTTTAAGAATCAGTATTTCTTTGTAACAGGCAGTATCATGTGCAGGAAAGAGGAAGATGTGTGTTTAAGGTGAGTGAAGGCAGGTCAGTATAGGGACACAGTTCTCTCTCTGTCAAGTAAGCGAGACATACGGGATATTCCAGAGACATCTGACCGAGGAGTTTCTTCTCTGTTTCACCTGAGCTTGCTTTATATCTGCTCAAAATAACCCCGTCCGGCTTAGCCACACCTCATGAGTCACCAGCCGCTCACACACGTACACGCTCAAGTACTGAATCCACACATTTACATGTGCTGCTCTTTTTGTGTTAGCCTCAGTTTATTCTAGTTTATTTAGTCATAAAGCTTTTTAATGTTTAAATGTTTTACAATGTTAATTCTGTTCTACAGTTCAATGTCTACAGTATATTTAGTACAGAAATAGACAGTATAGAAAATGAATAAGTGGAGTAAATGAACTGAAAGGGACAATAAAATAAGGGGATATGGTAAAAATGGTAAAAATTCATGAAAAAATAAAAAATAAGGTGCAAAAATAATGTATGCGAATGTATGCGTCTACTAGATAAATGCCTACTCAAAATGATTTCAAGTTACCTGTTAAGTTTTCTGTTAAGATCATTTATTCTATTGAAAAATTCGATTTACTTGATTTTTATAGCACTTTTTTGTGGGATTGTGTTTTGTGGTAACTTGTGACATTTATTTTTAACATGTTTTGATGTATTTCTGCAGAAATTCTGCAAGGCAAAAGAATAAAAGCGATTTCATGTTACCTGTTATGTTTAATTAATTCAACGTATTCTGTTAAATTTGTATAAAATTCTTTCTAATAACTGATTTATTATCTACATTTTTGAATGCATTTTTATTGAGTGATTTTTGTGGCATCGCATTTTGTGGTCTAACTTTAGAGTAAAAGAGTATTTTTTTATGCATTTTCTCCAGCAATTTGGGTAAACAGAAAATAAAAGCGTTTTCTATTTACTTGTTACATTTTCTCTGATGATAATGTAATCTTTTGAAAATTCAATTGCCTTCATTTTCTCCACTTTGTGCTTTTTTCATGGACTTCTTACTAAGAACTGTCTTACCTAGATTTTTAGTGTGCATTTGTGTTGTGGTGAGTTTTGTCTGGTTGCATTTTGGTCTAAGTTTAAAATAGTTGACTTTTTTGAATGTGTTTTGATGCGTTTCCTGCAGCAGCTCTGCTAAGCAGAACAATAAACATCAAACTCTACAAGCGAAAGGCAACAATAGCAAAAGTGAACACACCTAAGATGCTAAAGCATATGAGGGAGAAACCTTCTCTGTATTATAACGTGCATTCACGCTCCTGTAAACGCTGGCAGTAAATGGGAAAGAAGATGGTGTTGTGTAAGTGTCTGGGCCGCCCTCGGGGAGAGCTCTGTTCATGTTGACACTTCCTGAAGGGGATTTTTCAGGAGGGGCTGAGCTCGAGCGAGTGAAAGGGCCTATAGGATGACTAACTCACCCTGGAAAGTACACAGAACTCCTGGAGGGTGAGGGGCCGGAACACAGGTGTGGCGGGAGGTAACTGGGATGAGGAATGGGTTAGGATGGTGTTTACCCATGGAGTCTACAGCTGGAAATCTTTGGATCGTATTTGCACAAATAAAAAAATCAGTGCATGGCACATGTAGATGCCTTTGGACAACCTCCTGAACTTTTATGAGGTTACACAGTTAACGTTTGGTCAGCACGTAGGGTTAGTTCAGCCAAAAATGAAAATGATGTCATTTTCATGTCATTGCAAGCTTGTGTGATTTACTTTATTCTTAAGACAAGACACTACCGAGAAAAAAACATTGTTTATTCATGCACTGGTCAGCTTTCAGATTTTGTGCTATTTGCCTTTTAATTATTAAGGTTTTTTTGGATGAGTGGACAGAAAGTGTTTATTGCGTCTGTGTATTTCAATTACAATACATATCTTCATAGGCCATTTTCACAAAATGAGTTTTTTCTCCACTTCAGCAGCACTTACATACACCAAAACTTACAGTTTTATTCTTATCTGTATGCTGAAGGTTTTTGTTGTGGGGTTTGTTTATATATTATTCGCCTGAGCTTTTACAGCATTTCATTACTACAGTAATTCCTTTTTTTTTGGCTGTTGACAGTACTTTCTGATTCAAAATCCCCTCTGTAAAATCCTTTGACTCTAATATATATATAAAAAAAAAATGAAACAAGAACTTTCTACCAATGTTCAGATTTTGTTCTAAAAAATTATGCAAATTAGTGCATTTTTAATCACATAATGGATCATTTTTGTGCTTAAACATAATTTCAAAAACCTAATACAAAAAATGTTTAAATTAGGGAGTCTTGTCTTTAAAAAACAATAAAATAAAAAAATTACTTTTTTTATGATTGTTGACAGTATTTTCTGATTTATGGAGTGACAAAGAGATATCCAAAATCCCTTCTTTAAAAAACAAAATGAAACAAGAATTTTTAAACAACGTTTAGATCTCTCTTCCAAAAATTTTTCATGCATTTTTAATCACATTATGCATAATTTTCATATTTAAGCAACATTTCAGAAAACTTCAGCAAAATACATTTAATACATTTTTACCCAATTCACCTGGGGTCTTAAGAAACAAAACAAAACATTCACGCTACTAATTGCCATGCAATGGCAATGCAAGACAATGCTTGCCGTGCAAGACAAGGTGGATTCAAGCTCAAAAAAGCACTGTAAAAGTATCTAATGTCATGCGTTTTCAAAGTCATGTAGCTTTCATTATACTTTCAGCCGAAGCTCCTACAGGTGGCATCTTGCAAACCGGTTGCAAATCAAGTTTTTCAGAGAAAAGAAGTCTAATAATGGCGATCAAAGCTGGGGGTGTATTCTTCTGAAGGATTTGGGTGACACACATTTTCCATGACTCTGGTGGCCAGCTCATGTGTTTGTCCTCCTTGCCCTCTATAGAGAAGAGTCGCTGCTGCCCCCCCTTCCTGGAAACAGCTGCATGCTGAGACAAAGACGGAGAAAGAGAGCAAGGAAAAAAAAGGAAGGCAATAAATTAGAGGGCTGGATGAATTTATTTGCTTTTGGTCTGGATTACCAGCAGCGCTAAGTTTCTCTTCCCACTAACACTTTACCAAGAGAAGTCCCCAGTCAGAGTTAAAATCCAGCGCGCTACGGTAAATGCAACCACACTGCAGTGTGGCCCAATCGCATGCTATATACAAACACTGATGCATGTAGTGGGTGCATCTTTATTTGTCCTATCTGTCTCGACACAAGGAAGTAAAACTGCAGAATATACTGCAGTACTTCTGTTTGTCTTTTTCAACGGCAGATACTTTTGACTTATGGTGTGTTTATTCCATTAAGCAACTAAATGAATCCCAGAGCAGACCTGCGAGTGCAGCTGCTTTGTGACTTAAAGGGGTTTTTAATGTATTTTTTTCAGTTGCAAGCGTGCGAGGAAAGATAGATCAGAAGGAAAAAGAGAGAAAAAAAAGGTGCTGTGCAATGCGGCATCAATTCTGGTGCCCGATATTTTGGGGACTTTTGACATTTCATATTCAAATGAAAGATCAACATTCTGTACAGTGGCCCCAAAAGTATTACATTACAAAATATCAAAGCAAATGTCATGTGCATTCAAGCATCTTTTCACTTCAGTATTTTTGCTCAATGTCTTTTAATCACCTGGTGTTTTGATGACTTTTTGTGGATGTATGAAGGTCACACAGGTGTTGTTCACATATACACTGTGTATATTTAAACGCAATTTTTTTTTTTTTTTTTTTTTTTGTGCATGTAAAGTGTATTTGTGCCATCTTGTATATAAATGCCATTTGCTTTAATATTTTGTTGTCTAATGCAGTGGCTTTTCATACTGTGCTTTTTCAGACAAGTGGAAAGAAAACATCCAAAATACAGTTTTTAAGTGTTTATTTTATTGCATGAGTTTTTTTTTCTCCACTTAAGTAGCACTTACATACATCAAAACTTACAGCTTTATTCCTATCTGTATTCTGAAGATTTTTACTGAGTGTTTTTTTTTTTTTTTTACTGTGGTTTAGGGTTGCTCATGTTTCATTTGCCTGATTTTATACAACATTTTCTTCCTAAAAATGAACATCAGCGCATGTTTAAACATAACATTTCAGATGAGTAGGTAGATATTTTTATGACTTATTTTAAATGAACACAAATGTCTTTTTTTGTGCATGAAAAGTGTACTTGTGTCATCTTTCTTGCAAACAAAATGCCACTTGCTTTTACATTTTGTTGCCTAATGCATAGGCTTTCAGAAATGTTAAATGTGACCAAATTTTGCTGTTATGTTGATTACCTCAAAAGCAGTGGATACAGTAAAGCACTTACAATAGATGTAGTGCAGCCCACTTTGAAATTTCAACCACAAGACTTAAACATTAAGCATCTCAAACTGAGACTGAAGTCAAAGAATTGCTTACTGTCTGTGAGCATAAAGTTATAGTCAATATTTCCTCCTAATATTTCAGCTCCTGTCATGACCACTTAAATCTGGTAAACCACAGTAACTTTCATACGATATGCACAAGGATACAAGAGAAGAACATTTAAATGAAGTAAAATCTGCCCACAGGAATAACATCTGTGATGCATGACTAACACTTTATGTGGCTTGAACAGCAGTGCCACCACTAAAAGAACAATTTAAGACACCTTACAACCCAAATAACACATGTCTTTCAGGGAAAAAAGTCCTAAAATAAAAAAAAAAAATGGCTTCACGTGTTAGTTTTTTAAACCTGTGAACTGCACGACCCATCTAATTTCACTGTAACTACTTCACTGTAACTTAAAGGGGTCATATGATGCGATTTAAATTTTTCCTTTCTCTTTGGAGTGTTACAAGCTCTTGGTGCATAAAGAAGATCTGTAAAGTTGCAAAGACTAAAGTCTCAAATCCAAAGAGATATTCTTCATAAAAGTTAAGAGTCAACCACGCCTACCTAAAACGGCTCGTTCTAACACGCCCCCACATACCTACATCACTATGTGGGAAGATTTGCATAACACCGCCCAAATGTTCACACAAAGAAAGAAGGAGTAACTTTTATTCTCGCTGTAGTATTGTTGCTGCCGCCATGTCGTGAAGACGCTGTGTCTGGTCGCTG
>NW_015659941.1:184466-189932 GCF_001515625.1 Sinocyclocheilus rhinocerous | reverse complement strand
AGAGGACGATATCCGCTTCGTCATGCCTAGAGCTGATCCGTGCTGGTCGCTGTGGAAAGTGGGGCAGTTCCAACTTTGCAAGGACAGTTTGGCGCTTCTGATTTACAGCAAGTAAGTAAATTTTTTACATTGGATAGCTGGCCAATCACAGCACACCTCGCTTTTCAGACCGATGAACTTTGTAAAAATCGACGCGTTTCAGAAAGGCGGGGCATAGAGGAGAAACAATAATGTACAGTATGTGGAAAATAATGTGTTTTTTTAACCTTAAACTGCATAAACACATTTCATTACACCAAATACACAACATAATGTTCTTTATAGCAATGTCATATGACCCCTTTAAGCACGAGTTTTTGATGCAAAGATTTAAAATTGCACAGTATATGTGGTATATGGCAGCCATATGGCCATATGGAATAAATAAATATATAAATAAATAAATACACATACATACATTTTTAAAAAAGCAGTTAAAAATGTATTTTGCTCTTCATATATTTCAGTCCAAGAAAATACATTCACATAGGTCACATCTGATGAAAAAAATAATCTGTTGTCTTTAATATGTGTGCATCAGCAATGAACATACAAAAAAATAAATAAAAACACACTCTCTCTCTAAAAACATTAAGTCAAATCTAGTAATTCAATCTAAATCTAGTAGTTTTGGTCTCTAGTAGGCTATTCAACATTTGCATTTATCCTAAACAGGCAACTATATATTGGAAATGTTTTTTTCTTGCCCCTGATACATTTTGGTACGTGAAAGTTGAAGCAAAATATTTTACAATTCAAAAATATATTTAATTGAGCTTCACTGTTTACAACATATATTTAGCATATATTTAAATATATATATGGGCCCGATATTTATTTGGAAATGCTGTAAATAGGCTAATATGTGTTAAACCACCAACTGTCCTCTACTTCAAGATCTAAATCAGCCTTATAAGTGCATGAGAATGAGAGAATGACGGGGCAAAATTTGCCTGTGTCCCCAACTTCTGATGCACATGCAGCTTTAACCATGGACACATCACCACCCTGATTAATATTGTACAGCTAGAAGAACTAGTACAGCTGCATATTTGTCCGATGAGCTTTTTCTTTTAGTCACACTTTCCTTGTCAAAACAAATCATGCATGGCTGTAATTTTATGACCCATTCTCGATTGAAACTGTTCACACTGGTTCAGGACTGGATGCATGTCCGTTTTGGCTTAAAAATGCAGTACTTTTCTGTGTCTTGAAAAGCCACCGCACCGCTGAAACCTGCCGTTCAGGTTGATGCGCTGAAGTCTTGTGTGACATGGACGGCTCACGCTGAGGATAAGACGTTCTGCCGTTCAGAGGCTGCACTTGTGTAACACCTTCTCTGACCTGTGACCTACTTCACTTCTCATGAAGCACAAAGATATACAGAAAACAGGATGAACAATGTATATGGAATGTACTCATACAAACAAGCCAGAATGTCCCTCACATTTCCCTGACTTATACCTCGCATTTCCTTGTTACTCTCTGGATTTGTTTGCTTTTTGTTTTACATAACAATCTGTCACAAAGATCTTTGCCGTGCATGTTCATGTGCACATCATATATCTCTAAATATATTAGATAAAATATTAAAGATGGAAATTACTTTAGCTTTCTTTTCTCGCCATATGACAATTAAGTAAACACATAAGGTGAATTTAAATTTTTTTATTATATTGTAATTTATTTATTCCAGGTGTTTACTTCTTTTTTCTAACCAATGATTTCAACAAAGCTTGTTTAATGGGGAATATTGTGTAAATTGGTAATTGTTTGGTAATGGTTTATGCTAGTTTTTTCCTCTGTGACAATATAACTTTCCATCTTGTGTTGTAAAATTTCCTTTAACTAACAAAACTAACAAAAGCCACTTCCTTAATGACATCATCCTCCAGGAAGTGACATGGTTTGAGAGGGAAAGCAACACAAGCTTCAGTAAATATGAGCAATTTGGTGAATTCAGTGGTGTTATAAAAAATGTAAAAAATAATAATTAAAAAATAAAATTAATATTACATAAAAATAAAAAATGAAATGTAAAAATAAGTTTGCAATTGTTTTTATATGTGTGTGTGTGTGTGTGTGTGTGTGTTTAATAAATATTTTTTGAAAAATACATTTTAATTTGTCTTTTTCAAAATAAAGTATATGCAAATCCAAAGCTTACTGTCTTATCCAAAGCTAAATATATAAATATACAAAGTATTTTAAGTGTCTGTGCTTGACCAGAGCAGATTTAGGAAAGTCTGTTATACTTCCTGAAATATTTCCTGTATACTGTAACACAAGCACATTAATATTTTAAAGTGACTCCAATGTGCTGCAGAACAGGACCCGCTGCTGTCACAGTTATTGCTTTCTTTGAACTTTTTTTTTTCAGTTCATCTTCTGCAATACATTAACAGATCCACGAACGAATCACATACGCCGAGTGTCACTTATTAAACCTGTAGTAGCTGCTGCAAATCTGATGCAACTCCACGTCGCGGCAGAGATGCACGGCGCAGATCTCGAGGTGATTCAACCGCTGGCAACAAGTCAATAGAAACTCTTTATTATGAGCTCATAATGTCTCAGTGTTTAAGAGCACAGCAAGCTCTGATTATTTACCACCTGAACAACAGTGCTCAAGAACACAGCATGCTCAGCAGGACTGGAGGACATGCATATCTGAATAAACTGTTTTGAGGCATTCTTTTTCAACAAACACTTGCACATAGGCACTAATCCCTGAAAAACACTGAGACTAAACCATCTAAACTGACCAGTCGGAATCTGTAGGCAAATGATGCAATGCCATTTATTTCTATTGGACAAAAAATGGGGAAGAAATGAAATTAGCCTTCTAAATAAATGTCAAATTAAAAAGCACATTTATAAAACCTGTAGATTGCTGTTTGAATTGTTCATTATGTTGGCTATTGACAAGAATGGGGTTTAAGATTGGAAAGATTTGCACATTATGAAGGCTAAAATTTGAAGTCATTTTTTCCCCTCCAGCAAATGGAATGGCAAACTAATCTGAGTGACTGTAGTAGTTATATGTCACTTTCACATACACTCGCTGTGCCGTGGATCTGACAGTAAGGAATACAGATGGAACAAAACAATATGCCGTTTAAATTTGTATCCGTTTTTCACTCTGATGATGAATTTATTTCCACATCCTGACTTTGCTGTGATACTGGAGCACGTGCTTTTCCACCCGCGTACGGCCTGATGCAAACTCCTCCGGTGCAGCTGGTAATGGAAACTGCGACACCGGCTGCCACTTCAAATACACGCTGAGATAAAAGCCTGACTGAAGAGCATCTCACTCTGTGTGCTTTATATCTCATTCAGAACTATTGCAGAAATCTCTCTTTCTCACACACCAGATCCTCCACAGCCCTCACCACAGCCTTCATGTAGATTCCAGCCGCTTGATCTTGAAAGTCAACAACTGAAACAACATCCCATTTCAGCCGACATCATCATGATGGCACGGGCGGAGAAAATAGCCAAACATGTTTCACAACCACTTCCCTTCATGCACCTGCAGCGTCTGCTGTGAGCTGTGACCACCACATAAAACAGGACTGTTTTTCCTCCCCAAACCCCATATTCCCAAATTAACCAGTTTAGGACTCGTCAGCTTTAAAGTTTGCACTTGGAGGAATTTTAGAGGAGATGTCATTGTGTTTGACTTCTGAAATGCTTCCAAAATTTGAGGCAGCACCAAATGCTGAAGTTGTTAACATGAAATCAAAATTGAACATAATGACTTTTTTTCCCTCCACGTTGTAAATAAGACTAATTATGTAAATAAGAATAATTATGTTTTACAAGAAAATATTATTTCAGATTTTGTTTAAACATTTCAGAACACAAATTTTAAAGGGGTCATGAACTGCCTTTGTTTTTTAATTTGTACTGTTCTCTGAGGTCCACTTATAACGTTATCAAGATTTTACATCAAAAAACATCCTAATTTAGAAGTAATAAGCTATTTTCTGTCCTGTTTTTAACCCCCCTCATTTGAACGCTCTATTTGAATAGGCGGATTGCAGATTCAGAAGTAAACGCCCACTGCTGTGATTGGCTAATAGTTGTGTATGTTTTACAGCGTACATTCCTCATAGATGGACACTGCTGTAATTTAGGTCAAAAATGCATAAATAGCTCAATACATTTCAAACGATCTGTAAGAAGAGACAAAGCAATAGTGTATAATGAAAACAGTTACTCACACTTGTGTTGCGACATTACTGTCGGATCCAATATAGTCGGCACAACATTGTCTTTTAGTTTCAATCTTTTTGAAAATCCCGCGTCAAAATGTGCCTTGTTTGTAAATGAATCCACAGTAAAATTAAGTGAACAAAAGGCCAAGGTCTTACTGACGCGGTCTGGATCTTCATTAAAAATAAAGTTAATTCTCTCTTTTCTTAATTTTGGGATCAGAAGGATGGCAATGCATGCAAGCACTGTTTTTCCACACCTTGGCACTTTACAGGGTCTTGTTGTCTTCAGAGTATCTTTATCGTTTGGTTTCTGCTTTATCGTTTGAACCTGCATGTTCGTCTCTCTCGTAAACACTACATGCGCGAATTGGTGGGTGGGGCTAAACAGACAGTGATGTAGAATCGGTGGTTGGGGCTAAACAGACAGTGATGTAGAATCGGTGGGTGGGGCTAAACAGACAGTGATGTAGAATTGTTGGGTGGGGCTAAACAGGCAGTGATGTCAAAGCAGGCGTTGATCTTCTTCTGCGGAGGTGGTGCTTATCCACATTATTACATCATAGAGTCGTACATTCCAAAAGCTGTGGTTTTGGCAGACTGAATTCAACATAAGCTGTTTTTAGACTAAATTTTTTAGTTCTGAAACTTACAGGATGTTTTTATAGTACAATAACCTCTTATATGTCAAAAGATCAAGGGAATTTTGGTTTTTGAGTTCATGACCCCTTTAAATTAAGTAAATGCATTAATTGCTGTTTCTTCGTAATCAATTGTGAAATTTAATAGCAATTTCTGAATGAAAATTGTTATATATATATAAATAATGACGTGACTGCCGCTGCAGCTGCCATATGCCCCAGGAGCCTCTGAAACTGTTTCAGTGAGACCGCCGTCCTGCTCTAGAACGTATTCAGGCAGTTCAACACCGACTGAGCACGTTCCTGCATGAGGCGTGCTGTCTGTTCGACCGAATCCAACTCCATACTGAGAAAAGAGATCCTCTGTGTCGAGGAGAGTTTGCTCTTTTCCCAGTTGACCTGAAGGCCCAACCGGCTGAGGTGCCGGAGCACCAAGTCCCTGTGTTCGCACAACTGGTCCTGAGGCTGAGTTAGAATGAGCCAGTCGTCGAGGTAGTTGAGAATGTGAATGCCCTGCTCTCTCAGGGGAACAAGGGCTGCCTCCGCAACTTACGTGAAGACACGGG
>NW_015659941.1:182216-182773 GCF_001515625.1 Sinocyclocheilus rhinocerous | reverse complement strand
AGCAGTTCAACACCGACTGAGCACGTTCCTGCGTGAGGCGTGCTGTCTGCTCGACCGAGTCCAACTCCATACCGAGAAAAGAGATCCTCTGCATCGGGGAGAGTTTGCTCTTTTCCCAGTTGACCTGAAGGCCCAACCGGCTGAGGTGCCGGAGCACCAAGTCCCTGTGTTCGCACAACTGGTCCTGAGACTGAGTTAGAATGAGCCAGTCGTCGAGGTAGTTGAGAATGTGAATGCCCTGCTCTCTCAGGGGAACAAGGGCTGCCTCGTGAAGACCCAGGGCAACAGGGACAGCCCGAAGGGCAGGACCTTGTACAGATATGCTCGTCCTTCGAACACGAACCACAGCAATGGTCTGTGGTGCTGAAGGATCGATACATGAAAGTATGCGTCCTTCAGGTCGATCGCTGCAAACCAATCTTGGGGACGGATGCACCTGATGATGCGTTTCTGTGTCAACATCTTGAACAGTAACCGGCGAAGGGCCCGGTTCAAGACACGCAGGTCCAAGATTGGTCGTAACCCACCGCCTTTCTTGGGTACAATGAAGTAGGAGC
>NW_015659941.1:170310-182066 GCF_001515625.1 Sinocyclocheilus rhinocerous | reverse complement strand
GAGCATCAGCCGCCTTCACTGATGTGAAGCGGATGCCGCTGAACTTGGGGGGACGCCGGGCTAACTGAATCGCATAGCCGAGTCTGACGGTTTTGGTAGCCAGGCACCCAGACACCGTACAAGCTGGACCAGTGGGACCACCAATGTACCCGTGGTGGGGCAGCGAGGTGGAACGCAGGGACCCTGTGTGGAAGAGGGGTCTGTGTGCACGGTGCAATGCTTACCTGGTTTCACGGTTTGGCAGAGGGTGCGTGAGTAGGGCCTTTGATGACACTCTCGAACCGCCTGCTGGCGAGAGAGGAGTATGAGTGTGGTCCGGTGTTGGTCCATCCGCGACTCTCCATGCCTTCTTGGGACCCAGAGACAGAGAAAACTGCTCTCTTGTTGAGATTTTTGGAAACCAGATTCTCCACCCGGCCCTCCTCCGAGGGAGGGAGACGTTCATTCCCCATCCCCCAAAGAGCAGTTCCCTCTCTCTCTGGGTCGCCCGTCCCAGGGCCTCTTGCTCTTCTGCTCACCACCAGGTTTGACGGGGGCCTGGACAGGTGGGGCGGCCTGCCTACGCCCAGCTCCACGGCGCCACTTGCTCGAGGCGGATGCGGCGCGGGAGCGAGGGTGGATGCAGGGGGCCGCCCTTGGCGACGAGCAGGCTGGGGCTCTGCGGCTGGCAGACGGGTGGAGGGTGGAGGCGGAGGCAGCTTCTCCACAGGCCACATAAGCATCGCCGGACAGACCAGACGAGTACCTACAGACCCAGGAGGGGAGGCACGGTTTGCCCTTCCGGATGGAGGCGGTGTTAGGACACAACTCCATCGCAACTGACCGCTCCACCGGGGGGACCCCCATATACCCCCTAGCGGCACCACTGTCGAAAGTGGTGAGGGAGGAGGAGTTAGCAGGTCGGTTTCCGGCAGAAAAAGGTGCCTTCCATGGTAAGCCCCTCATGCACCTCCGGGAAGAATGGCACCGGGACGAGGCACCCTCCGATGCAGCAATCGACATCCGATCGTCTGGAGGAGCACCGAAAGATACTGCTGGTACGCTCCTTGTAGAGGGCCCAACACGTTCCTTTGGCAGTTCAACTGGTTGCAGAGTGCAAGAGGAGCGATGGTCCCCCGAGGGTTGGTTCCCTGGAGTGTTTGCCATCACAGTTACCCTCAGACCGCCCGTGCTACTGCCTGAAGTAGCCCCGGCCTGACTGCCGCCATGATGAGAACTAGATCGAGGCAGAGGCAACTTAATGCTTAATGCCCAGACACGTGAGGCAGCGATCGTGTCCATTACCCAGCGGATTCTTCCTATTGTGAAGTCATGCAATGTGAAACCCCCTGTCGCCGATCCATCCTGCAGTGTGAACACAGCAGCAACTGAATGCTACCCCAGATAGTCACGCAGTGTGAAAACAACGGCGATCCGACGAGTTTGAAAATCGTGCAGTGTGAACTCGGCATAAGCGAGATCCCAAAGTCGTCATTTACCGACGTGACGTCGAGAGTGACTGACTGAAAGGGAACTACATTTTCAGAGTTCATGAGAAAGCATTACTATTTTACAAGGTGGCGATTTGGTACGAAGTTGTTTGATTTGAATCGTACGAAAACATTACATTTTTAGAAAACAGTTAAGCATGAAGATCCACCTCTAAACAGATTGTACAAAAACAAATTGTATCAATTCTTATGAATTAGCCACCAATTCGCCAATTACGAGGTGGCGAATTTGTACACATTGGTACGATGTGAATATGGATAGTACTAAAACATAATTTATTTTTAGAAAAAACATTATTTGGGCATAACAGATTGTTCGATAATGTACAAATGTACAAATTTCTTAAGAATAAGCCAGCAACTTGCCAAAACCCAGTCACGAATCGTCATGAAAATGTGTTGGCAATGTCAACAGCAAAAATGAAAGACTCAGCTTTCCAGTGGAAATTAGCTTACTGGTACATGGCTTACTGGGGAAAAAAAGGTGTGGAATTCAATCATCTACACTTTTCACATGAATTAAAATAATACCTCATTTAATTTTTTTTACTTCCCTATTACATTATCCAAACATTCTGGGAATCCAGTTTATACAAATTAGCCGCCAAAACGTAAAACTAATTGCCATGAGATTGTGTCGGTAACGTCAACTGCAAACATGTTGTAGAACATACTAAATTGGTTTACATTCGCCTAACATAACTGAATCTAGAAGATTGTACATTTCAGAGAATTACATGAATCTAAAGCAAACAAATCTAGTTCAGGTGAGAAACACGATTTTGTTGTGTAGATCAAAAATAATATGATTGAAGTTTTTTCCTGTTTCTTAGCGTTGGGGAGTGAAAGCAGCAATGCTGCTAACTAAACATTTATCAGGAGTGTGACAGTAACTCAGCTGTTCTCAATACACTGTTGCTTTTCCAGTAACTAGCTGCTTTTAGTAACGCGTAGCAGTGTAGCGTGACTTTTGCGCACACCTTTACAGCCGAGTGAACTGTGGCGATAATCAAACTTGCTCTGCTGAAACATCCACACACATGTGGCTCTAGGAAGTCTCGCTTTTTCTAGTTAATTGGTTTGTTGTTTCTGCAGCAAAATACAGTGGCACTGCTGGGTTCCCAGCGTGCTTTGTGGCTGGGGTAAAATTCTAGCAATATTTGATCTGAATAGACCTATAAAAACTATAAAAGTGTGTGAAATGGGTTTAGAGGGGTTTCATAGTTCATCATAGTTGCAGATTTCAATGTAATATGGCGTGTTATAATGTGTGTTACCATTGTTGAGATTTATAGTCCAGAAAGTAGTGTTGGATTGCTGAAGGTTGTTTTTTCTTACTTTTTTATGGTTCTTGCTGCTGACATTATAGCATGACATCAATAGAGTCATCCTTAATAAAACAAACATATACTATTTTGTTTAAATGTTGCTGCTACTTTGTTTTTGTGGCACTTTTTAAACTAATCATTGTAAAATAACCATTCATGTTGGATTGCATCATTTGAAAGCTATACATTTTAAGTTGATAAGTTTTAGTTGATTTTTGTTTGTTGAAGCCTTTTAAGAGGGAGAAATCTTCCCTCTTAAAAGACTTCAACAAACAAAATATCAACAATACAATAACATATTCAATATCCATATCATCCTAATAATGACACCATTGTCTTGCTACAGCTGCTTTACATGTAAAGCAGCTGTAGCAAGACAATGGTGTCATTATTAGGCTCTAAATAAAAAATAAATGAAGTGAGTGGTGTTTGATGTTATAGTGTTGTTTAAATGCTGCTGTTTGATATTCTTGCATGATTCTGTTAGATAAAAGCATCTGCCAAATAAATACTATATTTATATGAAATACTAATAATGTGGTTGTTTGGTGCTTTGTTCTCCATCAGAATGAAACGTATCATAGACACACCTGACAGGTAAAAATCAGCAATGTACTGGAGATGAGGGTTTCTCCCAGGTTAGCTGATAAACATGTTGAGGTGTTTGCATAATGGAAATTCTCTGTGTGAATGAAGTCAATAGAGGAAGACATTTGTCTGGGGTCTAAACCACAATATCCTGAGCATATGGCCCCCGTTCTGCACAAGGGTGAGCCGTGACAACCAAACGCACCTGTGAGTGTGAGTGTGTGTCCTTCCAATGAAGACTGTACATTTCCTGAAAGATGTGGTTTCACACTAAAGGGAAACCAACAATGAACAGCGGCTGTACTGGAACCCGGCGTGACGTTTTGAGAACTGTGCAACGATGATGAATTGAATTTAAAACGGGATACATGTCAAAGCAAATAGAATTTGCATCTGTTTGCTTTGAGTTACATCACACTTGACAGCACAGACACTCGCTAACAATGCCAATGAATGATCTGACATTCAGATGAAATGAAGTGTGTGACATAATGTGAGTTTAAGAATTTATACTCTAACCCTTGTGCACTAAGCACGTCCTCATGCCAAGAACATTAACCAAAAAAAAAAAAAAAAGACACTCGTTTAGTTTTTTGTTTTCCTGTGGGGAAGAAGAGAATCGTGTTTGTCAAATCTTTGTTGACTATATTGGCCAACGTTTTTCAGATTTTATCTTGTGGATCCTGCATGATAAAGAAATAAATGACTAACCGTGGTGTGAAATATTTGTGTGGTATGCAATAGTATAGCATTTAAATAAAATTAAGCACATCAATTCAGTTACACTATGTGGAATTTTGTTTTATTTTATTTTATTTTATTTTATTCAAAGCAACCCAACAGTATTTGTTCAAGAAATCAGAGACACCAATCAACAAGTAGTAATATATAATAAAAAAAAAACAATAAAAAAACATTTATTACTGTGATAGTACAACAATTAAACATTTAAATAAAATTAACCCCGTTATTTTATTTTATTTTATTTTATTTTCAAAGCAACCCAACAGTATATAACAAGGAGTAATGTGAATAAATAATTTTTCGTATCTATATTATCATCATATGTTTTACATTGCCATACGTATTAATTTTAAATAAGCATTTAAAGAGCACCTAAGGTCCGCTAATGCAATTACAGACAATGTATTAATTTTAGGGCTGTCAATTTAGAAATATTAGTTTAAAAATTGCAGCATATCTTGATATTGAAATGTGCTCTCAAATAAAGTTACTTTGGCAGAAAGCATTGGAGTTCAATGTTCCTCTCATGGTTAGCTGTGTTGACAATCATTTGCATAGGAATTTTCCCTCATAGATCAATAAAGTGCTGCTTTTTTATCAGTGTGTGTGATGCAATTTGTTTTTAGCTTGTTTGTGCACATTTTGATTGGCTGGAAGTAACAAATGCAATTAAAGGCTGTCTTTCACTTTACAAATGTGGGACAAAATCTATCATATTGTGACATTAATGAGCCGTTTTATTCCCCTAAACTTCACCACATCAACAGGTCGAGTCAGAGAATGGCTAAGAGTCATGCTAAGTTCGACATAACTGTAATATTCTCTATAAATCCTTCCTCTTTAGTGCACGTGCAGTCATGTGACCACACCCTGATTGGCTAAAAAGCAAATTATGGAATTATGTCACAGTTTATGCCAAGTTGTGGAAGGTACCGTACTTTCCATGTCCTGCTGAAGAGCATTGATTGGTCGCTCATTTGGAGGAAGAGAGACTTTCCAGATCTCACAAACAAATAAAGTCTTTGTAGAGTGTGTCGCAACATTGAGTTTTTCATGCAGGCGGTACAAAGTGTACCTAATCTGACCTGTAAATGGCTTTTAGTGATGTAACCCAATGAATGGTCCGATTTGATCAATTATTAATTGAAAGTAATTGTCAATTTGATTATGCATGACAAATTTCTTTAGTGTGCAATTACAAATTTCCACATACTTAAAAACTGCAGTTTAACTTAAAGTTCAATTGCTGCCTTGAATTTTTAATCAGATTGGCTGTTCAATTTATTTAAACTTAAATCATATTAAACAGACTTGTAGTTGAATCTTGTACAACATAATAAATGAAGTGAAAATTGGTTAATTTGATGGCTAAAAAAATGGAAAACATGTTGACATAACATTGATCAAATCAAAGAACAATAAAGCATGCACATATATTCATGTTTTTTGATGTTATCTTATTGCAGAATATACAGTATGATGAAAATGCTATTTTTGTTGTTTTTAAATAAATCAAGAATCACCTTGCATTGTCTTATTTTTTTTTTAAGTTGTATACTATCTTTGACAACATTTTAGGTCTGTTTATCATGTTTATTCGACGATTAATTTTTCATACTGACTTAATCTTTCCTTTCATTTAAAGTACATATATGTATTTGTGTACTTGCTTTACTCTGTCCAATGCATGATATTTTGCACAATAATTAATATTTTGCACGGTGTACAGTTCTTAATATTTTCAGTCCCAAATGTTTATATTGAATTAATTTGAACTTCCTAGTGATACAAAAATGACTTTATTTTCTTTCACTGTGATTTACATGTAATGTTGATCCAATTACATTTCCTGCAGGGCATCAATAAAAACTTAAGCCCATCAGTTTGATTAAAATCTGTGGATTAATGCTTATTAAAAGAGACAGACTCTGTATTTAGAAAGTTGAAAAAAGCGGCTTTTATTTACAGCAGTATTGCACAAATTAGCACAGAAATGGTTCAGTGCAAAATACAAAAAGATGCATTTAAACAAACAAACAAAAACAAATTATCATTGTGCTACAAATGTACTGGGTCCTGGGTGGCGTCAGATCGGGTAATGCGGGTGTTCAGTGCAGCAGGACTGAAAAGACTCAGTCAGAGGTCCAGTGAGAAATACACAGGTTGGCCTGAAATTCATGAAAAAAACAAACAAACACAAAAAACGGTTTGTTCTGGAATCAAAGGGCTAAAGAATGGGAATGCTGCTTAAATCTTTCAGCAAAGGCAAAGAATGAACACATGCAACATGACACAATGTAGTATGCATTGAAAAACGAGGTCTTTGGTTAGAGTGGTAAACCTGGAACGGTAGACAAGCTAAACATCGTCATTTTGGCAAAGAGCATCAAACTGATATACAAACAAATGCATATGATAACACAGGGCCATGCTTCTTCCACAAGTGGAATTGTCTAACCGATTTCCTAAACTTTCAGCAATACCTTTCATGGTAGGTAGTCAATACATCACTTCATATTTAAATCTTTGCAACTTAAAAAAACACATCATTGTTATACCAACATACTTGATGACTCATCCCGAGCCTTGTGCATTGACTACTGGAATACTGGGACAACGGTAATAAAAGGCAAAGCCGGGAGGAGAATCTATAAGCTGAAGTAAAGATGAAAGACTGGTTTGTTCAAGAAATCTACACAGGTGTATTTCCCTTAGTCCCTGAGGCTGTTAAAGGTCATTTAAGTCAGGCCAGTTTGTTAGACTCGGGGTAAGGCTGGAGTTAAACAGTGGTTGTAATGTGTACACTACTAGTGGACATGGGCAATTAACTAGAACGGTTGCAAATTTCAATCCCAAATTTGGTGTAACCATAAACAATGTTTCTGTGAATAAAATCCTGATCTATCACCATTGTGCCCTTGAGCAAGGCACTTAAACGCAGTTTCTTCCATGTGCACGATCACTTCGGAAAAGAAAGCTATTCCAAATAAAACCCCTTGACCTAAACTATAATCACAAAACTAGTCATAAACACATGCTGTTTGAACATTAATGGAATCATCAATTACAAGCCCAAAATGTCACAGACCAAACAAGGAATCTAACAAAACCGAAATACCAAAATGTGGAATGTTTATGATGTCAAAACAACAAATACGTCCATATTAGTTACACATACTTACTATCTTTGCCTGTCCAATTTGATTTATTTAGCGACAGGTATTCAATAACATAAAACAACGCTCGAGATATGAGATTTAGGAGTACCTGAAGGTGTTCAGAAGACATTTTCACATGACTCTCATCTTTAAACACAAGCATAAAGCGGCACTTTGATCTTTGCAGGAAAAGTGTTGCAGATAGCAAAACGGCAAAGCTATTTTCTTGGCTTTCTGGGTAAGAACGGGGGAAAGAGTCAAATGCTTGTCAAATGTAGGTTCATGTTGTGTTGTATATAACGCGATTTGAACGTTCAGTGGCAAAAAGGGTTCAAGTTAATATTATTTGAAATTACGTTAAGGCAATATCAACGGTTATAACTAGGTGAAATATTAGCTAAAGTTCACAGGCCAAAAAAAGGTCTATTGCCCATTGTTGCTCACACAGAAGTCACTTTCAAACCAAGCAGCTTTCGGTCGGTCGAAGCAGCGAATTTCGCATGACCAACTTGAACACGAGTGAAATCTCAATGTCTTCCTTTCAGTATATCAGTATGGTGACCATGATTTCACCAAGTACAACATGTTCCTGGATCTCCTGGAACAACATTCCTATCAACCAATCAGAATTGAGGGATAACTTTTCAGGAAATATCTGTTTTAGGCTTACAATCAGGGTTAGGTGCTTCTACACCCTTGTTAATCAGCTATCATTTCACACTGTTTTTAGGAATAAATTATGGGTAGGGTTAGGTTTAGGGGTAGGGATTGGGTTAAGTCTATATTTTTGGACAGTTATGTTGATCCAGGATCAACTAAAGATGTTGATGCAGGAACATGTCTTACTTGGCAAAATCACGGCGAGCATATCAGTGTACAGACTACTGAGTGAACATCATATAACCTAATAAATATTCATGTGTCCCTCCTATTTGTAACAAAGGTTACAACGCAGTAGCTCGGTGCCTCAAAGTTTCTCGATGTAACGTGAGTCATGTGAAAAGGACTTTAATTATCTGGCTTCAAAGTGAGAATGCATTTCCGATTTAAAATCCAAGAAAAAGACTGACTAAAGGTAGATCATCATGCAAATGGTATAGGTCAAATTTCTATATATTGTTGATACTTTCGGTCATGTCTTCAATTGCAATTTCATTCAAATTCTAACTTCATTTTCTGTTTTGGCGTTTATCATATTCTATTCTATCTGATTTGTATAGACTATGCAAACCGATCGCAAGTGCAAACTTGGAGCCAATGAACACATGAGGGACAGGCAGAACCACTAATATCATCGCTTGATCGACTAACGTCCACGTTCATGAAATTATACACAAAACGTACAAATTAAATACAGTGAAAATAAATATAAAAGCAATAAAGAAAAAGACAGGGTAAAGACAAAAAAGAGAGATGTGTCAAGAGCAAACAGGCAATGAAGGCACGTTTTCCACATGGGGTTCAAGAAAAACCTCCACGTCAACACAGCATCTAATGGCTCAGCTTTCCATGTGAACGCAGGAAACTCTGCTGTGAGTCAGTCTATGGATGGCCGAGGGTTCCCGATTTATGTATCCGTCCAGGTCTGCACACATCCCGACAGGTCCAAAACTGAACGCCGAAACCCGATGAGGTTGCGGAAGAGCAGCACTGCTGTTATTCCTTATTATGTACATATTTACAGTCAGGTGAGGGGGTGATGTACGATGCTACATGTCTGCTACGCGTCTGCTGGGCGTTCAATGTGTCAATCATCTCCTTCGCAGGAAAAACTGTACTACACGTCCGATAAGGTCGTTCATCCACATGATGATGGCGTGTTCGTTGGGAGCGCGCAGCTGGGCCGCGTTGTTCCCGCCTGCACCGGCCTGTTCGGATGAGAGAAAAACAAGGCATTTAATTGAGAATCATGTTATTAAAATCAAATAGCATAGTACAATGCAAATAGACAACCGCTGCTGACAGTAGGGATGTAACGGTATGAAAATTTCTTATCACGATTATAGTGACCAAAATTATCATGGTTATCAGTATTATCAAGGTATTGTTAAAATGTGCTGGCTGTAAATCCACTCGCTGACAGCAGGTGGCGCTTATGGAAAAGCTGATTTAGAGCTGTTTCCCGTAACCTCCGCCGACAAAGCAGTATTGCGATTAAGAACACTTCCTTTAGGTGTATTACATGGAGCGAAGACAGTCAGAACCTTCATAGGTACATTCATATAATTAATTCATTCATATATTCATTTGTATAATTCCCTTAGCACTCTTTTAAAACCTCCCAGCTTTTCCGCCCTGTTTTCACTCAAAACGAAACTACTCTGCTGCTGTGCGCACGTGAGACTGTTACTGAAAACTGTGCATTATGCTGGACAGTATTTATTTATCACGAGTTGTGCAAATCGCGGTAATCTAATACGGTATTAATGATAATTAAAATATGAAACGGTAATACTAACCGTGGGGAACTTTATCATGATTTATCGTCAAACCGGTAATCGTTACATCCCTAGCTGACAGCTAACAAGAAAAAGGTGCTGGATCCCCAATGTCCTTTAGGGATGGCATATTCTTGTAGGCCAAAAACGAGTTAGCATTTTGCACATCTGGTTTCATTGTTTAAGTCAATGGGTTTTTGGGCTGAAATAAGGTTTTTGGTAAAGACAACCTCAAGACATTTTCATCTTTTATTCTACACCATAAAATACATTTTTTTAAGCTTTACATGTCTTGAAAAAGGAAGTTGTTAACAAGTGGCTAAATGGGACTACAAATACTAATACGAAATACAAAGTTTATTCTCATGATGATACAACTTGGTTGTGGTAATTTTGACTATTTCAAAAATATTAGGAATTTAATTTAACAGAGCTATGACTTTAACTTTAATCTCATAATGCTATGACTTCATTCTTGTCATTTTGACTATTTTCATTTTGACGACTTTATTCTCAAAATATTATGACCTTTTTATTTATTTATTTATAGTGGCATTAAAATCCTGTCATGTAACTCAAACTTCCAGGTAAAATTGTTATAAATTAAGACTGAAAGAGTCGTCAGAAGCTAAATGGTAGCATGTAGTTTGTTTATAGCCTATGTTTAGCTTTTTACTTCTGGCGACTGTATTTAAGCTTCAAAATTCACAAGTTGTGTTCCTTTGAGAAAATTATCACAGAGATTATTTTGTTGGCCACAGAGCCAATAACCCATAATCCAATGAAAAATCCTATTGGCTTTTCATTGAGGGAACCAGAGTTATGCTAACCTATTGTTGAGAGGTTGGCTTACAACAATACGTTATCAGTGCAGCTATATTGCATTTGTTGGAATTGTTATCAAAATAATATATATAAAATATATAAATAATACAGTTAGCATTTCATAGCTGTAATTTTGCTTTTAAGGGCACAAACTAAACTAAAAAGCTAAATTGAGGATTTAGCTTGAATAAAAGCATTTTAGCATAGCACACTAACTCTTCTTTATGTTGCATCTATTAATTACATACATTTCCTAAATGCTAAAATGCTTTTTAGAAAAGGGATTGAATTTAAAAATAACACTGTTTACCTTACTAATCTACTATTTTTGAGCGCATATTAGCACACGTACGCACATGCTGAAATCATTCTGACTCGCAGCTGCTAATCTTTACAGTAAAGAGCCGCCCAGGTAAGTCCTTCAGCATATACCGTGACACTCTGCACCACGTTGACACATGAAATACCATGTTGAGACCTTGATGCTTTGAGGGATTTACAGTATCTAACGCAATACAGGAACTAGCAGCTGCCAGGTTATCCGGTGATCTCCGAGTCTGTGAGATTTGGCAGCGGCTGACCTGAACCAGGTGGCCTCTTTCTGGCCTGCAGCTCTGCGCTGCGTTCACCCAGCATGCTGAATGACTGCGATAAGCAGCGAGGGCATTTCCCCCAGGAGACTGGCAGGAACTCGTGAGGAAACGCACTCTACAAGCCAGAAAAAAAGATGAGAAAAAAAGCCTTTCCTGTAGAGAATGAAAGGAGGATGAAAAACAGCAGGCCGGGCCGTGATCCTCACCTCCACGATAAGAATCTACTCTCAGATGGCAACTATCAACAGGCCGGGAGAATCTCATAAAAACTGGTATTTCAGCCCACAATTCAAACACAAATGTTTAAAAATAACAAAATTATTTATATAATTACTCATTTATATAATTTATTTTATATAATTAGTAAACCAAATTATTTATATAATATTTATATAAAACATTGAAATAATTTAACAGTATTAACAGAGGAAAATAAGCAGTAAAATTATGTTAAAAAAGGTCTTAAAAGAGGCCTTTTATTTATGCCAACATGTAATTAATTTCACTTCACAATTTCAATTCTATATATATATGTGTATATATATATGTGTGTGTGTGTGTGTGTGTGTGTGTGTATATATATATATATATA
>NW_015659941.1:165605-167476 GCF_001515625.1 Sinocyclocheilus rhinocerous | reverse complement strand
GATTTTTTTTTTACATTCATGTTTTATATATAACAAAATTAAATAATATATAATTCATTTTAATACATAAAATATTTTGTAAATATTTAAAATGTATTTTTTATATATTTATTATAACAATAAGTAACATAATGGTAAGCTTGGGGTTTAAAATGCTTAATTGTTATGCTAATAATGCCACATTGAGAAAAAAAAAGGCCCTAAAATACACTTTTTCTTTATGCAAAATCTAGTTTATTTGTTTCTTTTGGTTTTGGGATGAAATATGACCCATTTTATGAGATTCACCTGGCTATCACACACACACACACACCCACCCACACACACACACACACACACATTCGTTAATTAACTAAATCACTGAATCAAGGCAGGTGTGCGTCTATGTATACAATTGACCTGCATGGGGTCTAAATTAGGCCCTGTCATAAAACACTTTCTTTGCAAACAAAGACAGAGAGTGAAAAAAACAGCTTTTAATTCAGTAAAAGCCCTGCCAAAAATCACAACGTGCCCATGGAAGGATTGTGTATTCAGCCAGAGGAAACAGGTGAGGAGGAAGTGGAGTGAAATGGAGGGAGATTTCACCATGTGTGTGTGGTTATAGAAGAGAATCATGAGTCAGTGGGACTGTGGCGCTCAAACTGAACGTGCTTCAAAGAGAAACACTCGTTTCAAATGCTGCATATTTTCACATGACGTTCATTTCGACTTGAGTGAGTCAACGCTAAACCACGCATCACTGCGAGTCAATGATTTCCACAACAAAATAACTCCCGAGGTCACTGAGTTTAGGTGAACCGAATACAAGGGGCATTTCAGAGAGGAAGCAGTGCCACATATTGATTTAAATATGCAGGAAGCTTGATCTGAAGAAGTACTGTTTACTGATATGGGTTTTCAATGGCCAGTAGCGATAAACAGTGTAGGATTGCCGTTGCACGAAATAAGGTAATTAATTAGTTACATTTATATAGCGCTTTTCTGGGTACTAAAGCGCTTAACATGAAAGCGGGGAATCTCCTCAACCACGGAGATGCGCTTATCAGGCAGGGGTGGGTGATTAATTCTAACAATCTTTTGCATTTACCTTTTTTTTTTTTAAATCAAGGAATCACAAGTTACAATTAGACATTTTGACAATACACCAATGCTACAAAATTACATTAAAATTCTGCCTCATGCATGAGACGCTGCACAAGACTAGTGTTGCTTTCGTCAACGAAAATTATGACTAAATTTCGTAGTCAACGAACCTTTATTACGTGACGAAAACGAGACGAGACGAAAATGCTGGTCATGTGACGATGACTATAATTAAATGTATAATGCAATATCGTTGACGAATAAAAACGAGACTAAATGTGGTTTACAAAATAAAAACTATGCTAAAATGTCTCTTCATTCTCGTTGACCGAGACGAGACGAAATGTTATAACGTTATTTCGTCTCGTTTAGTCGCGTTATTATTATTATTATTATTTTGCAGTATTTCTGTTTCCTGTGTCTCGCTTCAGGGGCTGCATCAGGTCACACTGCGCAGACGCAGGCGACGTCACTTCCTCAAGCCCCACTCGCGGCATTATTTAGAGCAGTGTCTCCCAACCGGGGTGCCGCGCCTGTCCAGAGCAGCTATTATATAATATCCATTTCTAATGTCGCCAATAATTAGAGATGCACCGAAATTCCGGCTGCCGAAAATGAGCTCACCGCTCAGGATTCACTTTCACGAGGTGTGACGCTCTGCGTGTTATCCCGCTCTATGTGTGTGTGTGTATCATCCCGCTCTATGTGTGTGTGTATCATCCCGCTCTATGTGTGTGTGTATCATCCCGCTCTATGTGTGTGTGTATCATCCCGCTCTATGTGTG
>NW_015659941.1:145005-164489 GCF_001515625.1 Sinocyclocheilus rhinocerous | reverse complement strand
AAATAGCATACTTCTTTATTTATACAGTACTTTGCCATTTTGAACTTGAACTGCCTTGACTTTTTGAGTTGACCTCTAAAACTGAATGGCTTCATTTTGGTTAAGAAATATTTAGCATTTTTATTATTTTATAATATTTCGGAACATAGGATATGTTTAAGACAAGTTTCTACAATAGTTGCCTTCATATTTCATGCATTGTTTCTGCAAAGATATTTACAATTGTTTTACATTTACTCCATGTGTACACTTATATACTGATGTGTACACACATCATACACTTCATGTGGTGGTCATGTACACTTGGAATTAAATTTTTTGCTATATCGCCCAGCACTAATATCAAGTGCACAATGCATAGCCTGTAGTGCGATTAACCGAAATAATTTTAAAATACATGTATAATGTATAAATGCTGTACGAAGCCGAGCTATATTCACATTATATACTAGGTCTGTTAGTCCGCATTTGCAAAAACCACTGGCACGATCTCAATTGCACTAAAGCATTTACATGACATTTTAAAAATGACAAATTACTGTTTTTATCTGACTGTAATCAAACATTTTAAGTGTGTTACAAGCCCCTTATGGATGGTAAAATTTTAAATCGGCTTCAAACACAATCAGAATTCCAAGTCGGAACAGGAAAACAATGGAAAAGCAGCTTTTCTGTTTTAAAATTCGGAAAATCTGTTTTAAAACAGTTTTTCTGTTTTAAAATTTGGAGGGAGATTTAATGCTTCCATTAATTGGACACAAATATGATGACCCTAAAACAGCCAAACAGCATAAGATTTATTGGTCTATCACTAGTTTACATAACCGTTCATATGCTGTTACGAAAGCGCAGTTGTGTGTTGCATGCACAACTTAAGCGGGTCACGAAAAAAGGCTCTTGGTTGTGGTGAGCGTGTCTTCAAAACCAGCGTGACACTGCAGATCGAGTAAAATGACAGAGGCGCATCCCTCTAATCAAGCACAATTAGCGCATGCGCCGATACGGAAAAACACAGACTTATTTACTATTTCAGCCCGGTTTGAGTCGACACAGATCAGCTATCGCCGCCTCCATCTGGGATCAATTCATCACTGTTAGCTTTAAAAACAATCTTGACACAAAAGATGGTGTTTATCTAGAGTCCTATCTGTACTGTGGGACGGGGGGCGAACAGAGAGAGCGTACGGGGGAAGAAGAGTGGCATCCTTGACTCATCTCGCAGGGACAATGGAGTCTGGCGTGGAAAAAAACCCCCAGCGACCACATGCAAGAAAAACAGAGCTGCCACAACTCAAAGCCAGAGCGCAGCAAAACAATCCTCACAGACTGTAGTGAGCTGCTAATACATTCACAGATTTACCACCAAACTACACAACAAAACATACTGAATGCACTGTACTTCTAACCCTTGCACATTTTCATCCATATCATATTAAATATAACATCTACCCCGACTAAAGGCATGTTCACACCAAGAACGATAACTATAATGATACATATAACTATATTAGTGTTCACACCAATGCACGATAATATTCAGTGTAACATAAGCATGTGCTGCAGTTTTGTCATCTGCCGCTTTAAATGCTCAAGCTCTTTAAAGTCAGATTCTGATTGATTGGCTGTCAATGTTTTATTGTTCATAATTGTTATGAAAGGGATTCCAATAATATTATTTCTGTCATTATTATTATATATGTGACGTGGACTTCTATTCTCTTAGAGTTAGAGCGATTTTTAAACATCATTACAGTAATTGTTTTAGGTGTAAATGAATCTGAACAGTGTCGTGATGAAACTGAATGGAAAATTCGCCTCCTCCATCTGGGATCAATTCATCACTGTTAGCTTTAAAAACAATCTTGACACAAAAGATGGTGTTTATCTAGAGTCCTATCTGTACTGTGGGACGGGGGGCGAACAGAGAGAGCGTACGGGGGAAGAAGAGTGGCATCCTTGACTCATCTCGCAGGGACAATGGAGTCTGGCGTGGAAAAAAACCCCCAGCGACCACATGCAAGAAAAACAGAGCTGCCACAACTCAAAGCCAGAGCGCAGCAAAACAATCCTCACAGACTGTAGCGAGCTGCTAATACATTCACAGATTGCCGGTCTGCTAGAATAGACTAAAAAGAGTATGAACGTGACTAAAACTAATAAAAACTAAAATGACAGTTTCACACAAAGACTAGACTAAAACTAAAATTAAAACAGGCCGCCAAAAACAACACTACACAAGACTAGATGGTCAAACATGTCTGTCAAGCGCATGATTACACAGAAAAACAATGGAAAAGCAGTGCGGTGCAATGAAAAACCTGTAAAGAACTACTACTGTATGTTTGATATTTAATGTTTGCATGATAGTGACAGGCTAAACTCCACATGCAAGAAAAACAGAGCTGCCACAACTCAAAGCCAGAGCGCAGCAAAACAATCCTCACAGACTGTAGTGAGCTGCTAATACATTCACAGATTTACCACCAAACTACACAACAAAACATACTGAATGCACTGTACTTCTAACCCTTGCACATTTTCATCCATATCATATTAAATATAACATCTACCCCGACTAAAGGCATGTTCACACCAAGAACGATAACTATAATGATACATATAACTATATTAGTGTTCACACCAATGCACGATAATATTCAGTGTAACATAAGCATGTGCTGCAGTTTTGTCATCTGCCGCTTTAAATGCTCAAGCTCTTTAAAGTCAGGTGGATTCTGATTGGCTGTCAATGTTTTATTGTTCATAAAATCACTCTGGATGTGATTCCAACAATATTGTTTCTTTGTGGTGTTTTCATCGAATTTGTACAATTATCTTCTTTGGTGTGAACGGGCCTTAAGGTCAACTGAAGCATCTTTATCTACTCGATGAAGCATCCAACGATTCATTCCAGCTGCGCCAGAAAGGACAGTTGAGATTCTGACTCACTGCTAGTCACTCAAACAGCACTAACCCTCAGGGAAGAGCGGGTCACGAAAAAAGGCTCTTGGTTGTGGTGAGCGTGTCTTCAAAACCAGCGTGACACTGCAGATCGAGTAAAATGACAGAGGCGCATCCCTCTAATCAAGCACAATTAGCGCATGCGCCGATACGGAAAAACACAGACTTATTTACTATTTCAGCCCGGTTTGAGTCGACACAGATCAGCTATCGCCTCCTCCATCTGGGATCAATTCATCACTGTTAGCTTTAAAAACAATCTTGACACAAAAGATGGTGTTTATCTAGAGTCCTATCTGTACTGTGGGACGGGGGGCGAACAGAGAGAGCGTACGGGGGAAGAAGAGTGGCATCCTTGACTCATCTGAAGCATCTTTATCTACTCGATGAAGCATCCAACGATTCATTCCAGCTGCGCCAGTAAGGACAGTTGAGATTCTGACTCCCTGCTAGTCACTCAAACAGCACTAACCCTCAGGGAAGACAGTAAGTTTGCAGCATGTTCGGACATAAACGCATGCAATCCCCTCCTGAGAGGTAGCCGCATGACTCATTAGAAACTGGACTGTTCCAGTTCTCCAGGGAAGAGGCCTGCAACAAAAGAGCATTGATGCAAAGAGCTGACAAAGGTCCGTCATGTGCGATTTTGCAGGGCGAGATGCAGACATTAGCGGCGCTGGAACAACATGCAGCACTGTGGCCAGACATCTGTTCTGCATTAGCTCGGTGCTTACTAACAGAGTGCTAGCATGTCACACCAGCACTCCTCCATCAAAGCCAGCGCTGGAGAAGTGCTGAGGAGAGCGAACGATCTGGAAACAGACTTTGTAACGCTGCACATCCAGGACAATTATAGGGTCACCAATAAATCCCAGCTGAAGTTTCTGATTATCTTTCTATTTATGAGAGGAACTCGAACGGAAAGCTCACACTGAGTTCTTGCGCTGCTGCATTTAATAAACAAGGCTGCCAAAAGAGATTTGATTGCTCAAGTCTTTCTTAATTTATTTTTTTTATTGGTGCCAAGCATCATTATTAATATTCCTCATACTTACTGTTAGGGCTTTATTCAAATCCCTAACACAAAGTGTTAGACGTTATTAGGCACATAACTCGTCCTAATACCTCAAATCGAGCGTCTTGAGTGGGAGAGGTGTGATATTGATTTTCTAAGTGATCGAAATTACAATTTTTATCTGGCGAAGGATAAAACAAGCCAAAAAATCTCATAAACTTACAATGAATTAGGGACCAGGTCATATTTAGAGACTTGAGGATATTATAAATGTCCTTTTAATATAATATAAATGCATAATTTTAATGTGTGATTTCTAGACCTGGAAAGGGGGTGTAAATGAATACAAATTATACAACTACATTGACATTTCTACAGAAAAGATAATGTTTTTCTAGTTATGCCAAGCTCTAAAATATTGAGTAGAAATTGTGAATAATAATTTTAAAAAATCCTTATACAATATCTTACAAAAAAATAGAACTCACTGGGACTTCAAATATTGTGGAAAATGGGGGTCAGAAAGGTTCAAAAGTTTGAACCTTATAATTTACATTATAAATTATACATTATAATTTACTTAAAGGGATAGTTCACCCAAAAATGAAAATGTGATGTTTATCTGCTTACCCCCAGGGCATCCAAGATGTAGGTGACTTTGTTTCTTCAGTAGAACACAAACTGAGATTTTTAACTCAAACCGTTGCAGTCTGTCAATCGTATAATGTAAGTGGATAGGAATCACGGCTTTGAGAGTCATAAAACATACACAAACAAAACCAAATGAAACCTTGCGGCTCGTAACGATACATTGATATGTAAAGACACAAAACGATCGGTCTGTGCAAAAAACTGAACCGTATTTATATAGTTTTTTTACCTCTGATTTTCACTGCAATGTCTGAACTGTCCTGAGCGTGTTCGCGCCTTCTTCTTTAGCCTGCGTGTGAGGCGCCGCCTTTTTGCTTTACGGCGGATCGCAGACTTAAAAGTGCACTACCGCCACCTATCTCTCAAATGGACCATTGACACGCCTAATTGAGATTGTAGATAGAGTGTCAATAGTTCATTTGAGAGATAGGTGGCGGTAATGAACTTATAAGTCTGCGATCCGCCCGCGTCACGCGCTCTGGACAGTTCAGACATTGCGGTGAAAATCAGAGGTAAAAAACGATATAAATACTGTTCAGTTATTTGCACAGACCGATCGTTGTATGTCTTTACACATCAATGTATCGTCACGAGCCAGAGAGTTTAATTTGGTTTTGTTTGTGTATGTTTTATGACTCTCAAAGCCGTGATTCCCAGACTGCATCGGTTTGAGTTAAAAATCTTTGTTCTACTGAAGAAACAAAGTCACCTACATCTTGGATGCCCTGGGGGTAAGCAGGATAAACATAAAATTTTCATTTTTGGGTGAACTATCCCTTTAAGTTAAACACTATAAACCACTTAGCAACACCCTAGAAACCATTTTCAATACTCTAGCAACCACATAGCAGTGCTCTGACATGAGCTTTACACAGACAAGATAGCATGTTTTCATAGTCAAATGTTTCATGAAATTGTGACTTTTCTAGATTTTTGATGAAGCTGAGCCGTCCCAGACACATACAGCTCTGCCATGCAACCTCTCTCTCTCTCTCTCTCTCTCTCTCTCTTTTCAGATGACTCCTCGGCCTATTAGAAACTCCACCAGGGCTATTAGTCTGAGTCTTTAAGAGAAGTGGGCGGTTTGGTGGGGGTTGGGATGAATTCTGCTCCTCCTGAGTCTTCTGAAACATGGCAGACGCTGTACGAGGCTGTTGTCACGCACACACTCCTGTAATGTTAGGGCTGCTCATTGTGATTCATTAAATGGATATAACATTCGAATGGACTTGGCATCCTCTCTTAACTGCGCTTCAAGAGGAGTTTTGAGTTTTGCATTCTTTCAACATGTAAAATGACCAAAATTATACACCTGCTGTACTTCCAAAGGGGACTTCAAGATGACTTAAAATGCTTTAGAATAAAACAAAATAAACATTAAAATACATATAAACTCAGAATTCTAACTTCTCTCCTCAGAATTCTTAGTTTCCCACAGTTCTGACTTTTTCCCTTAGAATTTGGAGTTTACGTTTCGCAGTTCTAACTTCTTTCCTTAGAATTGAGTTTACATCCCTAAATTCTTACTTTCCTTAGAATTCTGAGTTTACATCCCGACATTCTGACTTGTTTACTCAGAGTTCTGAGCTTACACCCCACAGTTCTAGCTTTTTTTTCCTCTTAAAATTCTGAGTTTACATCCCAAAATTCAGATTTTTTTCTCTGAACTCTGAGCTTTCATATGGCAATTCTGTTTGTTTGTTTCTGCCATGAAATAAAAAATGACTTATATCACCGTTCTGACGTTTTTTTTTTTCCCCTCACAATTCTGACCTGGATATACAAGGAAGCTTAAAAGTATTGTGAAAAAGTCAAGTAAAACACTCAGGCCTGTTCAACAGCAGCTTTCTCATGCCCCTTCATTCATTATAATCTATCTAACTATTTTCTCAAAATCTTTACTTGGTGCAAAACATTTTTTCCAGCCTAAAAGGTCATTTTTTTTGCTTTAAAAATGGCCTTCTGGGGTCCTAAACCTGAACGTGCCCTCTGATTAGGCAACAGGGTGTGTCTGGAGAACCAGGCAAACACGACACGTCCAGCAACAATGAATCACTGATGAATCAAGTGCACTTGTTTACAGTAAATGCGTCATGCAGCATTCTATAAGAGCATATCTCTCTGAAGACATGTGATTGTTCTGGAAGGATATTATTTTAAGCGAAAAAAACCTTTGAAAACAAAAAATTGCCACAGGCAGAGTGAAGTATGAGACATAGCTTAACGATCAAATGAAGAACAAACCCTATTTACACTAGCATTCACAGATTTGGGGACAGTAAGATTTTATTTTTCAAATATTAATCGGCACAACTGTTTTCAATATTAATAATAAATGTTTATTGAGGAGCAAATCAGCATATTAGAATGATTTCTGAAGGATCATGTGACACTGAAGACTGGAGTAGTGATGCTGAAAATTCAGCTATTAAACAGCTATTTTAAATTGTAATAATATTTAAGTATTTTGATCAAATAAATGCAACCTTGGTGAGCACTTTTCAAAAACATTTAAAAAAAATCTTACCAAACTTCTGAATGGGTAGTGTATGAAAAAATGGTGTAAATGTATGTAAGAAGATGGAAATTTATGAAAAAAGCTTAAAACAATGTCAGACTTTTGTTCACACACTTAACCCCAAGTATGAGCAATAAATCGTAACTGTTGCCTTATAAATGTACCACTAATAAATGTACCGTTGAGCTGTTTATGAGCACGTCTGGGCTCTTGCCTACAGGTATATCTTTCGAGAGGTTTGCAGGTCTTGCTCACTTGAGCAATGACTAAGGTAATTTTACGCAGCAATAACCAGACAACGATAGCCGGAGTAGATAAGGCTCTATTTGCATGCGGAGCTCACAGAGACGACCTCAATCAAAACTCTGTCTGTTTACACTCCTTCAGAGAGCGGCTACGAGAAGCTGTTCAACTTGAAATCCTTAAAGAAGCAACATTCGCTAGTTTCCAAATCTATAACAAGCTAAGTCGAGAGCGTAAGGCCTGACACAACATAATAAACCCAAATACTACCAGACAGAACTGTGTCCAACTGGACAGCTGCCCAAACAGGAAGCATGACACAGTACTGGAGTCCAAGAGGTGAAAGGCAATAATTCTTCAACGGAGGTATTAATTATCTCAGATTTAACCAATACAATAACAGAATCTTATCAGAGCCAGCAGCATCACCATACAGTGAAAACAAGTTTGCATGTTCATATAGATAACCAAAGGTGGACATACTGTACTAGCATGGCTATATTTGCATAAGATGTACATAAACACAACTTGAGTCATACAGCCCTGGACATTAATCTAACTAGGTCATATCTATATTATCTAATGTAATAATTGCTCATCGATGCATGGTAATTGCAGTATGAATATTAAGCAGAATACCTGATACTGATTTGATTTGACAAATTTCATATATAGTGGTGCTAATTTTAATATTACTCCGTATTACTACTGGATTATTTTTTCTAATAAAATAAAATACAAATACAAAATGGGACTCCAAAGAGGGATCATAAATCCCTTAAAGGGTTAGTTCACCCAAAAATGAAAATTCTGTCATTAATTACTCACCCTCGTGTTGTTCCAAACCCGTAAGACCTTTGTTCATCTTCGGAACACAATTTAAGATATTTCTGATGAAATCTGAGGGTTCTCTGACCCTCCCATAGACAGCAAGGTAACTACCACATTCAAGGTCCAGAAAAGTACCAAGATGATCGACAAAGTAGTCCGTGTGACATCAGTGGTTCAACTGTAAAGTTACGAAGCTACGAAAATACTTTTTTGCGCAAAGAAAACAAAAATAATGACTTTATTCCACATTTTCGTCTCTACTGCGTCACTTGTGGACGCACGTTCACGACAGTATCATGACGCGAGTGTGTGGTGGCGCTGACCCAGATGCGGCGTAATGACGTCATTTTACAGTTGAACCACTGATGTCACACGGACTACTTTGTCGATCATCTTGGTACTTTTCTGGACCTTGAACGTGGTAGTTACCTTGCTGTCTATGGGAGGGTCAGAGAACCCTCAGATTTCATCAGAAATATCTTAAATTGTGTTCCGAAGATGAACGAAGGTCTTACGGGTTTGGAACAACACGAGGGTGAGTAATTAGTGACAGAATTTTCATTTTTGGGTGAACTAATCCTTTAATTAACGGTTACTGATGATTGTATAATCTAGTAATGGAGAATGAGATGATGAAAGACGAAAGGGTGAACACCATATCAGCCTTGATTCTTTATGAAGAACCTTGATTTCTTGACTGCTGCTGAAGTGATGCAACATTAAGAAATACAAGTTATGAAAATAAAGCTCCCTTTACAGAGACAGAGTAAACATTTCCCTCATTAAGGCCCTGATCTGCAGAGACTTGCGATGCCACTTTCGTATGCGCGCTCCTCTCTGCAACACCTGATTTAAACTCTGATATGAGAGGGGGAGGCTTCCAAACGCAAATTCAAACCAGCTCCCCTGGACAAACAAAGTCGTTGCTCTAGCGAGTGAAAATATTTCATCATGAATCTCCTGCGCTTGATCCTATGGTGTCACCTCAATATTACTCACCCCCTGACAGTACAGACGGTTGAACTCGTCTCCAATGCGGCGCAGCTCCCGAGCGACCGCCATCTCCGGCCCCATGGCTCCGACAGGTGCTGCCATCTGCACGTGCTGGTGGCTAGGTTCGGCAGACCATACCTCTGAGAAAGACAAGGGAATTCAATTTTAAGACATTCAAACCTCAAATGATAGGGATGAGCAATATGAGCAAAGAATATTTTGTATCACAAAATATAATTTTTTTTTATTTAAAGGTGATTCAAACATTAAAAATATTAACGAAATGACTTAATGTCCAAAGTAAAGGTAGGTCTATCAAAGATGAATCTGATTTATTTTTTAATTGAAAACTTATTTGCAATACAGAACACTAAAAAACTTATTTTGCAGTACAAAACACTAGAGTAGTGTAGAAACAATTTTCATTTGCTAGTAAAATTGCTATTCAATAGCACAATTAATAAAAAATACACTGAATTTAAACATAATTCATAATATGTGACCCTGGAGCACAAAGGCAGTCATAAGTAGCACAGGTATATTTGTAACAAAAGACCACAATACATTGTATGGGTCAAAATGATCGATTTTTCTTTTATGCCAATATTTTTTATTTGAAAAGTTATTTGCAATCATGCAATAGGAATCATTTGTGACATCATCTGAAAATATCAGTTTAAAGTTATTATATTTTGGTTAAAGATTATGAAAAGTTTTTGTGCACAGTTGAATTGTGAAGGCCAGGATTAATAATAACGGGCCACGTCATATTTAGAGACTTGAGGATGGACTTTAAACAAGCAGTAAAACAACTACAAATCAAGACATTTCTTATTTCAATTCATCCCTCTACTGTTTTTTCTTCTTTCAAGAACCAGAGTTAACGCTGTCTTCATACGGTCACACAGAAAGCCAGGATTAAGAATCCAAATAAGCTTAATTTCATGAAAAAAAAATAAACACTGTTTGACAAGAGTCATTTCCACACCACGCAGGACGCAACTTTACTAACAAACTTATACTCCTGTATATCGCATGCCATCGTCTGGTGCAAACAACCACCTCTGCAACCTCTGGTTTGGTTTTTCCACAGCCATTATCATGATTAAGTACTTGCTAACAGTGCTAAAATTACACGTTGTCGGTTGTAAGACAGTAGCTGAACGATAGCTGAGGTTATGAGGCGGAACGCTAATATCACCCAAATTCTGTCTGAACTCAAATTGATCTCGCGCTATGACTCAAGCGAGAAGCTGTTTGACTGTTATTTCTCGTGCTCAATCATATTAGGACCATTGGATACACATTTCCTTTCACAACTCCGCTAGACCTATATGAACCTAACCAGACAATATCTCAAATATCACTCAAAGTTTTAGTCAACACTTTCACCTCATTCTCTCGGGCCTTTACTACACAGTAACTCTCTTCATCTTCATTTATCTTTGGACAGAATAAGACGTCTGACCCACAAGAGGTGCTCAAAAAGGGCACAGAGTTCATACGTGTAAATTCAAGACCTTGTGCCAGCACAATGCAGCAGCTAGAGGTATAAACAAGAGGCCACTGGTAGAGGAACTCTCCTGTCGAGCGAGCAACAGATGAGAGCCCTGATAAGTTATTGTTGTTTCTCTTCGCCATTAAGAGTGGCTACAGGAAGACAATTATCGCCATCTCATATCTCCAGGATCTCAATAGGGAAAACAGAGATGGTTGGATCTCGTGTCTAGCCTTCACAAAAGACAGGCTAGTCTATTTTGGCTGCGTGCACTAAGGCCGATTCTCTGACTGCTTTCTTGAGGCCTCGGTGACTGTGAAGGTAAACAAGAAGACAACAGGCAAATCAGCCAACTCCATCTGAGGCATTATGAGAAGATAGGTCACACGCTGTGGTCATGCGTCTCAGGTGCACCGGGTTTGCAAGATATTGTGAATGAACCAAGCTGAAGGCTCGTGTACGTGCAAGCGCATGCTTCAGAATACATAATGCAGTGAACAATCTGATGTTAACAGAGAGGAAATGCAGGTTACTTCTTTCAGAGCAGCTTTCACAAAGACAAATGAGTCGACTTGGCTTTAGGCAGATCTGTGCTGCTTCTAAATGAGAAGAACATGCTTTCTGGAAGAGATTCTCGAGACAAGTGCACTGCCAAGCATCAAAACATTATGCTTATCACTGTGCTAATGTGGAAAACTGAGAGCCAAGTTAAACATCCAAAGCACTTACATGAATGACATTCATAAACAGTGAGATGTGACTGTATTCATATTTTTATGCACCTTTATTTCACCTGTACAATCTGTCATTGTCTATTTGGACTGTCTATTTTATTTGACTTTACTTCACAGACCCAGGGAACACCCTCCTCTATATATAAAATGGCTAGATTTTCTTTGGCAACATTTTCTAATGTATTTGATTAACATGCTTACCATATAACTAATGTATTACATTTTCACTAATATACATTTTTTTAAGAAAATCTGTTTTATATATCTGTCCACTGACCCCCAGGGGCCCAAAACCAAATTGCCCCTTGACCTTGGGAATAAAGCCTCGTTTTAGATAGCATTCAAAATGACAAGTTAACGAATCATTTACTTTAATCGCCATAAAATGATCAAAAATCAATCATTATAAATGATTAATTTCGTCAAAACATAGAAGAGCGCGCGTGATTCAAAGCTCAGTCACACAAGGGCGGGAAACCCGCAGCCGGCTTCAAATTTGAAATGATCCAATTCTTAACGGATTAATCCACTAAAAGAAAACCGTTAGGATGCCTCGCTGTTCGTCGCGTCAGTGTCGTGTTTACACACCACAAAATAGAGCCTTTTTTTTCTCCAGGGGGCTCTTACCATCATTTTGGCCGTCTTGCGCTTCGGAAATATTGGGCATTAGTGGGGAACTTGGCACAGAATCGCTGTCGACGGAAAAATAGCCACTAGAGGACCTGGAGAAGGTTCGGGACATCGGTGACCTCGACTGGTGACTATTTGACATGGCAATCCCTCCCCTTAACGGGTCCCCATCGCTCGGCTGAGGGAAGTCAAAGTGTTCAGAGCGCAAGACAGCTCCGCCACCGGCGCTCTCTCCGCTTCCCCGCGAGGCCGGGCCATTGGCCAGCGTTTGCTCTCTGCAGAACAAACAAAACACTCATTACTGTCTTTTGCAAGCGATTCGAAGAGGAATCGTGTGGGTTGTTGGCAGGAGGGTTTTGAATATCCAGTCTATTTCGTGGCGATTAGCATGCGTTTGGAAACTCGGCTGGCAGCGAACGCTACAACCGGCGAAGTGCGTCACAAACGAGTTCCACTTCAACTTCCTATTTCTTCCTTACAGCAAAACAGTGTACATTTTGGGATAAAACTGAAGAACGCGCGAAGGCGTCCCGTCGAATACTGCACGGCACTTCGAGATCGCGCTGTAGCGGAATCTACACGACTTCGACTTTGTTTAATCGTTCTGGTCTAGACAGGTTTATTATGTCGCGCTTTTTAAAATGAAAACACATCTCGCAGTTCTCCGTAAACCAGTTCAGCGTCGTCAGTCATGCCGGTTTGCACAAACCGCGGAGCAACCATGACAAAACAGCGGCGAATACAGAAATAAAACACAAAATAATTACAAGCTAAAATAAAAATAGAACAAACTGCGTCATGTTGTTGTAGTATCACCTACCGCTGTACTTGTTGCCCCTGCACTTGTTAGTCACTACTAATAAGTAGGCTACTTTATAGTCCGCAGGAGCGCGAGTTAGAAACACGCACGCGACTGGATCGCAGTTGCTTTCTTCGGTTTTCTTTATATCTTGCTTCGATATCACTTGTCAGCATTTTACTGACAGTAGCTAATGAATACTGTACTGTACGAGCGGGGAGTTTGACGCAATGCAATCGCGACGCCTTTATTTCTTTCTTTAATTTCACTTGTGCTCAATATTGTACTGTCAGCCATCGGTACTGAACGAGCGCGGAGTTTTATAGCGATTTATTTTCAACGAGAGAGCGGCGGCGAAACAATATGCGCACCAAAACAAAGTTTCCTACTAATAGGAGCGCGTCGACGCCTCCAAGTGTTCAGACAAACAGACAGCAGACAATAGCGCAAAGTAATGCGAGTATCGGTCTAACAGACCGACAGATTTGACGATCGTTAAAAATGAATAAACAAACAATAATAATAAAAAATACGTATCGCACGGCACGTTCCAAATCGCCATTGTTTCCAGCCGGGAACAGTTCGAGTCTTATTTCGAAAGTAAAGCGCGAATAAATAGATCTTTTACACACGTTGGTAGAGTATCGCCTGGCGTACATCTGTAGAACTTCAACAACAACCGCAGGTTTTCATCGTATTTTGACTTATTTTTCAGTGGATAACGGAAAAGAAAACAAAGCAAACAGGTGCCTGTCGTTAACCATTGCAAAACAGTTAAATTATTCACTCTGGTTAAATGTCAACACGTAGGCTATGGGCCACTGAGGGGAGTGGACTCCTCTGCTACATCTCAACTTTTGTTGTCTTTGCGACATTGTTTGGCTGGACGCTACGTAAAGCGACCAGACAACGCGCATCTGAAGTTTCACCTTTTTCCCCCTCGCCGCCGCGCGCAACTTTGTTTTTTTTTTTGCGCGTTATGCTTCGCTAGCATAAAATATCAACACGAAAAATAATCCAAGGTGATCTTGACAAATAAACAAATGAATAACCCGATTTTACTAAACAGCTTAATGGGTTTTAAATCACGGCGATCAAATGTTAAAACGAGTACATTATTAACATGCAATCCTTTCTGAAAGACAATATTGTGCAAAAAATAAAAAGTGCAAAAAAAAAAGTTGTCCTAAAGAAAGCCGGCATACTGTACGATACGCGCGTATGAACTCACCTGGACGTGTCAGACATATCCGCTGCGGCAAAAACGCGTTAACGCATCATCTTAGCGATAGACAACAAAATGAAAACGAAGGGTAAATTTCGAAATATCCAGAGATTTAAAAAAAAAAAAAAAAAGTGCTGTAAAAAAGTGAAAATAATAAAGCACAATTCCAATAGCAGGCAATCGATGGTTCTAAATCTCTCGATGTATTTGTTTCCCTTGGAGCAGCTGTCATATACGATCCTGTGTGAAAACTGTCCACAGGATTGTTTTGAATGGTCTCTTTTGTCTCGGTGTCTTCTTAAGTGCACTTCCTCGCCGAGGCTCACTCTCTTGCGTCTGCTACGCAGAGAGAGCAAGTTGTTCTGCTGTCTATTTACTCAAGTGAACCCTCACAGTGAAGCGGAGAAGCCACGCCCACATGGGATGGGCTTGTGATGGCCAAACCCACAGGGCTGGGATCTTCTCAAACCACACCATCAGGCTCTAAATGTACACAAACACTTTAGATTAAACTAGAACAAAAGCACTATAGTTCTTCTTTTGCACAGGCTAGTCTCTTCTGTGGTATATTTCACGTACAGTCTGGTTGAATAATGTTTGATCACAAGTCACAAGTGAATCATGAGCATTTTGAAACAATGTAATGCTGCATGCAAAACAAACCAGGTTTACAATTGCCAAACTAAGTATTTGTTACACATTTTATTCTGTTATTAATTCAATTATCCACTGTTTGTGGCACAATAGGACAACACAAAGACAATTAGGAAAATAACTAAATAGCCAGTGAATATCCAGTCTTCCCTTAGTTTACATTGACAAGTGCAGAAAACCTGGAAATATCAGGGAATGCAACAATTTATTTGCAGAATATTTCAGAATTGCTGTGTTTGCAGACTTTAGTAAGAAATGATCAAACTGAAAGAAAAAAACCTATTAAAACAGATAAGGACATTTTTCAAGAAAACTTGAATTTCAAGTTAATTATTAGTTTGGTCCAAACTTAGTGTATGACAAAAGCATAAATAGACATCCCTTTGAAGACCCAGACCAGATTATACCTAAATTGTTTACCTTTATTTGGCTCAAATGGTAAATAAAGGTAAATGTATGGCAGTTGATAATGGCATTAATAAATTATCGTCTGTCCAACATATTATTGTGGTTACTGATACTCAATGTATGTGCAATTGCATAAATATTCAATATCTGTGTGTCATGTGATGACTAATTTTATTTGGGCTTTCTAAACTAAAAAACTGCCTCTTGGCACTTCTTTATGCTGTTACAGCTGTTACCTCTGTAAGTGCAAGATGTTTCGTGTGTTTGGAGAGTTTTGATTCCGGTTTGGCTGGTGTTTATTTGAAATAGTTTCAGCTAAAATCACTGAAGAATTTAAGGGGGGGGGGGAATAGAACCTGTATGATAGACATGTGTGCAACTCGTATAACTGAAATCCCCTTCTTCACACACTCTTAAAAATAAAAGTTCTTAATTGGCACTGAAGAGCTCTTAACATCCATTGAACTTTTCCATTGGACAAAAGGTTCTTTATAGTGTAATAAGTTTCTTTTAGATGTTTTTCACACTTAGGAAAAATAGTTATTTTTAAAAAGATTAAATTAAAGGTTCTTTATTGGCATCTTTGCTTCCATGAAGAATCTTTAACATCCATGGAACATTATTGGACCAAACATTCTTTGAATGTTAATAAAGCAATAAGCCCCGTGAAGCCGTGGTTTACAGTGAATTTATAACAGGGGCTTTGTTAGGCACGACGCGAACCCCATTAGCTGTTATAAGTTCACTGTAAACCACAGCTTCACGGGGCTTATTGCTTTTATAAAACGGTTATTCCATATACGTAGTAAGGTTTCACAAAATAAAACAGAGCAAATAAAGTGTAATGATATAAATAAAAACAGTATTCTTCCACCAAACAATGTAGTTCCTCAGAAACTGTTGTGGTTCCAACAAAGTGGTTGCCGAGCAACACACAAATGTAAACAAAGGTATATGTTTGTAGAGTAATTTACAACAGCTTTGAAGTTGGCTCAACCAATCAGAATCAAGGACCGGAACTCTCCGTTTTATAAATAAGGTTCTTTAGATGTTTTTTACTCCAACAAAAGGTTCTTTAAAGAACCTTCACCAAAAGGTTCTTTAAAGAACCTTCACCGAAAGGTTCTTTGTGGAACTCAAAATGGTTCTTCTGTGGCATTGTTGCAAACCCGTCCCTTTGGAACCTTTATTTTTAAGAGTGAACAAGAAAAAGTAGTGTCATGCCTATAGTGTATTTAATTTTTTAAGGCCTTGGCCATTAGCAGCAAGTTCTACCATTCATGTTGGCACAAAGCATGATGCTTAATCATAAAACATCAGCTATGCATCCGTAAGTGCATTGACCACCTCCAATTAGTCCCTCATCACTCCGACCCAATGTGAAAGAACATCCAGCAACCTGACATCACTCCATCGTTCTTCCACATCCTCATAAAGCCATGTTCATTCTCTCTTTCAGAGCTTAGACTGTGGTTGGGTGCTGCTGGGATACTGTGGCTGCGGATTGAAGGCCCATTCGGTCCTGGGACAGGCGACTCCAGCGATAGGAGCCTGGATGCAGCAGGACGGGATGTTGAAGTCATCGACCACCTCCAGCGCATCATCCTTCACCGATCTGCACAGCTCCAAAAGCTTCAAAACAAGCAGACCACAGTCACATGAGCGTTAATGCAGCAATTACACAACTATATCATTGTACAACTGGATGTTTTGAAGAAAATGTGAGTAGAGCTTGCCCAATCACAGTCACTCTTCATAATAAGTTGCACAATTTTTCATTCATGTCTGTAACACAAACGCTGAGGGACATGTTGCATGCCAGAACATTATGCCTCCTCTATTTTAAAACCAACGAGCCGCCACTGCTTGACACTAGTGGAAACAAATAGGGATAATTCTGAACTCACCAGAAGAAAGATTTCAGAATAGGCAAAATAGGCAGAAACAAATTTCACTCCGAATTTTCTGGTACATTTTACAATTACAAAGGCACAACATGAAGCTGAATTAGGATTTTCTTGTAAAACACACTCCAATAATCTTTTATTTACAACTTTGAAAAATAATATCTACAAGGTATTAGACAACAATTCATCACAGGAAATATATAACCATTACCATTCCTCTTCTATAATAGCACCCTCTGGTGGATATTAACAAAGCAACATTGAAAAAATTCAACTTTCATTTCTTAAAGTTCCATTTCCCAATTTGCTCCATCGGATGAACTGTGTGTGGTGTGAGCAGAGACATTGATGTGTGAGAATACAGTCAGACTGTCGTGTCAGGGTCAAGAGAACAGGAATGAGATGTTCCTGCTTTAGCGGAGACCACTGAAGATCACGGTAACGTGATAAAAGACAGAAATGACTCACCATAGCCAATGTTTCGAGCAGAACCAATGCATGCTTGATCAGATGACATACTGACAGTATCAAAAGTTTGGCATTACTGTACTTTATTTAGTGTAACATTGAGTTATTCAAATACTTTTTTAAAATCTTGTGGTCCCAATGTGGACAGCTGATATAATTGTCCAGCATTGTGTCATCTGAAACATGTTTTATTATAAAAATTGGCTGTTCTAAATGTTTAGCCCTATAATATACTGATTAGGCCAAACATAGGGATAAATTAGGGATGACATAGGAATAAATTCCACAGATATACATTATTGTCATTATTTTCTTGTGTTGTGTTCAGAACCCTTTCACACTTACGATGTTACAGAGCAAAAAGGACCCGGCCTCAAAAAATTGCTTATAAATCACTCATTATGCTATATTATCACCAAATATTGGATTCAATCTTTTTGTCAACTTCTTTTCTTTCATTTAGGACTGGTTTTGTATTTATATTTGCTTCTGATTAATCGTAGGCCTCATTTATCTGAGAGTAGGCACCTCATTTTTTCATTGAAAAAAGCATTATTTATTAATCATTTTCACAATATTAAATAAAAACTGAAGAAAATTTGAACTGTTTATCACAATAGTGTGCTTTAATGTTTAATCAGGGAGTTTGTTTTGAAAGGCTTTTATGTTGTACAAAATGGCACAAAGTCACACTTGTGGTGTTCCCAGGCAAAAATGACCCGGCCTCAAAAAATTGCTTATAAATCACTCATTATGCTATATTATCACCAAATATTGGATTCAATCTTTTTGTCAACTTCTTTTCTTTCATTTAGGACTGGTTTTGTATTTATAGTTGCATCTGATTAATTGTAGACCTCATTTATCTGAGAGTAGGCACCTCATTTTTTGAGTGAAAAAAGCATTATTTATGAATAATTTTCACAATATTAAATAAAAACAGATGAAAATTTGTACTGTTTATCACACTAGTGTACTTTAATGTTTAATCAGGGAGTTTGCTTTTAAATGCTTTTATTTTGTACAAAATGACACAAAGTCACACTTGTGGTGTTCCCAGGCAAAAATGACCCGGCCTCAAAAAATTGCTTATAAATCACTCATGCTATATTATCACCAAATATTCGATTCAATCTTTTTGTCAACTTCTTTTCTTTCATTTAGGACTGGTTTTGTATTTATATTTGCAGATGATTAATCGTAGGCCTCATTTATCTGAAAATAGGCACCTCATTTTTTGAGTGAAAAAAGCATTATTTATGAATAATTTTCACAATATTAAATAAAAACTGATGAAAATTTGCACTGTTTATCACACTAGTGTACTTTAATGTTTAATCAGGGAGTTTGCTTTTAAATGCTTTTATTTTGTACAAAATGGCACAAAGTCACACTTGTGGTGTTCCCGGTCAAAAATGACTGGCCATTCAGAGTGAATGGGAAAGATCACAAAAAAGGACCTTTATTTTGAAATGCTTTTATTTTCTGTAAAGGGGCAAAAAGTAACACTTTTGCTGTTCCCTGTCAAATCTGAACATTGTGGCATACGAGAAAGAACACATTAAAGGGTTACTTCACCCAAAAATGAAAATTCTGTCATTAATTACTCACCCTCATGTCGTTCCAAATCCGTAATACCTCAGTTCATCTTCGGAACACAAATTAAGATATTTTTGATGAATTCTGAGAGCTCTCTGACCCTCCCATAGACAGCAATGTAATTACCACGATCAAGGTCCAGAGACGTAGCAAGGAGATCGGTAAAATAATCCATGTGACATCAGGGGTTCAACCGTAATTTTACGAAGCTTCGAGAATACTTTTTGTGCGCAAAACAAAACAAAAAAAATAACGACTTTATTCAACAATTCGTCTCCTCCGCGTCACTCTGGTAAATTTTGGAGAGTATCCACTGAACGTAAACAGCGTATGCTATTCTGTGTCAGCTG
>NW_015659941.1:140608-144784 GCF_001515625.1 Sinocyclocheilus rhinocerous | reverse complement strand
ATATTTTGTCTAGAAGGTGTGATGAAAGAAAGAAGATTGGTGAAGCCAGTTCGTGTGTGTGTGTGGGTGAGTGAGAGAGAGAGAGAAAGAGAGTTATACTATCAGATTGATGAAATGATATTGGATGCAGTTCAAGGTAGGATGAAATGGAAAACTTGTAATACTCACAATAGTTTGTATAATAGTTTTTAAAATGTTTTTAAAATGCTCACCAAGGCTGCATTTTATTTGATAAAAATACAGTAGAAACTGTAATATTGTGAAATATTACTATTTAAAATAACTTTTTTTTTTATATCTGAATGCATTTTAAACTGTAATTTATTGCTGTGATCAAAGCTGAATTTTCAGCATCATTACTCCAGTCTTCAGTGTCACATGATCCTTCAGAAATCATTCTGATTATGCTGATTATAAGAACCATTTATTATTGTCAGTTAAACCATGATTAATTTTTTTTCAGGATTCTTTGATGAATACAAAATTCAAAAGAACAGCATTTATTTAAAACAAAAATATTTTGAAATATTTTAAATAAAAGTAATAACATTAAAAAAAAGTATAAAAAATAAATTAATAAATCTTACTGACCCAGAACATTTGAACAGTAGTGTATGTTAAAGAAATCTGCAATATTAATTTATAACTTATTTCCTCGTCCATCAGGAGAAAAAAAGTTAAGGGCTTGTTCAAATCCCTAAACCCATGTCACCTCAGCATAAACCTGACTCGAAGCATAGAAGTGTTTTTATGGCCATAAAATCTGATTAAACCTTTGATTGATCTCAAAACAAGAGATGGGCCTTTGCTGTTGGAATGAAATGGGGTCGTATTGTCACCACAGCGACTGCTGATGGTTTTTCACAGAAAATGATGACGTTCTGCCACTTTTCAAAGACAATGAGGGGCATGATGATATGGACAGAAGATGTAGCCTGGGGAAAAATGTCATCTGTGTTAACACAACACTAGCAATGTCATTGCTACTGATGAAGAAGGCCTGTGTCGAGCTCAAAGGGATTCAATCAGTGCAGAGCTGAGAAATCTCATGCGTTCATAAAATGACCACAGATGCATGTGGAGGGAAGATGTTATTTGATTATTCAGGGAAGCAAATCACAAATGAGATCTTTTTAATGTTTTAGCTGTTTCTCCTAGACAGCAATTAGATTAAATGCAAAGAAAACGGAGACTAAGTCTGCTGCTTTTCTCCTGAGACGCAGGAAGTGTCGCAGTGTCTCATCTTGAGTTCTGGATGTCAACATTGTTTCAAAATGTGCTAAAATATCTCAAGTTGGCCTCAAACAATTCTCATCAAACTCAACCAAACCTAAATTATCTGTGCTGACTTGAAAAGTTTTGAAGTAAGTCTCTTCTGCTCACTAATGCTACATTTATTTGATCAAAAATACAGTAAAGCTGCAAATAATGTGAAATATTATTACAATTGAAAATAAGTGTTTTATATTTGAATATATTGTAAAATGTAATTTATTCCTGTGATCAAAGCTGAATTTTCAGTATCATTACTCCAGTCTTCAGTGTCACGTGATCCTTCAGAAATCATTCTTATATACTAATTTTCTGTTCAAGAATCGTTTATTAATGCCATCAATATTGAGAACAGTTGTGATGCTTCATATTTTGATAAATATAAAGTTGAAAAAAAACAACATTTATTTGAAATAGAAATCTTTTGTTACATTATAAATGTCTTTACTGTCACTTTTAATAAAATTAAATGCGTCCTTGCTGAACAGAAGTATTATTTCTTTAAAAAAAAGGAATTTTAGGAAAAGCATCCGAGACAAAATCGATACTTAAAACAATCGAGAACTCCAGAAGTCTCCAAAAGTGAAAGAGCAGATTTATGGTATTTTCATACTGTTTTTTCCCCCCACCACATCCACTAAAAATCCCCTCTAAACAGTTATCCATTACTCATAAGTCATCACATAAAGCTCACAATTAAATCTAAAAAACACTCTCCAACACTGCTTCTCTGTATTGGGGTGAATGTGTGTGTGTGTGTGTGTGTTCAGTGAAGCATGTGAGTCTGGCTCTAATGTTGACACATGTAATGATAGGAGTGTGTGTACAATAGGACTCATTCTAAAGAGCTGGAGCCACACACAGAGAAATCACACGTACATGTGAGGATCTCATCCACAGATACTGTTCTCAGTGCTCAGACCCCACACACACAGTCTTACTCACTCAATAACATGCTCATGAACATTTCTTCTGCCTCACTCACTGCCACACACACACACACACAGAGTCACTAATAGGTCAAGTCAAGCACTATTGCTACTGCTTATACTTAGGTTAGTGACCTGAACAAACCCTTAACCTGAGTATTAAACTTCAGCATAATTTGCTGGAAATTAATGACTCATCAAGTGATCAGGAATCACAGAGATAGCATGTGAATTGGACTTAAGTTGCAAAAAATTTATTTGATATTCAATTGCTCATTTTGGACTCCAAATTAGAGCGTTGTGAACATCTTTAGGTCTACAAGAAGAAATATTTCTCTCACTATTGTGACAGATAAAAAGGAGTCTCTTCATGCACTCTCTGTTATGAAAACAAAGATGATTTTCATATTGAGTGGCATTTGCATACACAACGTTCAAAAGTTTGGGGTCGGTAAGATTTTTGAATGCTTTTGAAAGACGTGTCTTCAACTCACAAAGACTGCATTTATTTGATCAAAAATGCAGTAATATTGTGAAATATTATTACAATTTAAAGTAACTGTTTTCTGTTGTAATATATTTTAAAATGCAATTTATTCCTATGATAAAATGCTGAATTTTCAGCATCTTACTCCAATCTTCAGTGTCACATGATCCGTCAGAGATCATTCTAATATGCCGATTTACTGCTCAGGAAACTTTATTATAATTATCAATGTTGAAAATAGCTGTGCTACTTCATATTTTGTGAAAACTGATTTTTTTTTTTCAGTATTCTTTGAGGATAGTATTTTCAGATAGTAGTATTTTGTCAGTATCTTTTGAAAGTTCAGAATAACCACATTTATTTATAATATATATTTTTTAACAATGTAAAATTCTTTGCCTTGCTCAATTTAATGCATCCTCGCAGAATAAAAGTATTAATTTCTTTCAAAAAAGCAAAAATCTTATTGACCTTAAACTTGTGAACAGTATTGTAAAGAGATAAATCTTGCATAAAAGTTTTTTGTTTTTTGCTTGCTAAATTAAAGATTAATTCTTGAATCTTTTGATTCAAGTACAAATCCATGTAATCCAGTAATTTCTTTTAGAGAAGTATAATAAAGAAGAAGGAATACATGAAATGAACTGTGCTGAAACTCACAACAAGTGGAAAACCGTTGAAAGTGATTTAGGATGAGACATCTGTTCACTCAGTATTGTTTCTACAATATAGAGATGTTCTGGTTTGTCTTTAACAGACACTGACTCTCACATCAGTAACAAAACGTAATGCCAATCAAGGCTCTGTGAGCCTGACGTTATTTGCATGGCTTATTCCGTGGCATGGAAAACTAGATGATAGGCAAAGATGCTCACTCTTATCTGTCCAAAACATGTTTTCATCTTGTCCGTGGATAGATCTTTCTTCAGCAACTCCCACTCAACCAAAAATAAGACAAATATAGTGAGTCCTAACATAAACATAAAAGTCCCAAAGGAAAATGGGTTGCTCTTGTACAACTTTACAAGACACAATGGAGTTCTTAATTATGAGTCTATAAAAGTAGACACAAATAAGTCAATAGTTAACAAAAAGTAAGAGCATGAAGTTAAAAAATGAATGCGGGTATCCCGCTAACAAAGTTATGAAAAACGCTATTACAGTAACGTTAATAGAATATTTATTCAGAGTTATCTGCTTTAATAATGTTTTCAAAAGATTAGCACAAAAATGTCATCCATACATTGTTCACGGAGTGTTTTCTTTCTGAAACTATTAGTTGGATGATCATGTAATGTTTTTTAAACGTTACAACTAGAGTCCGACCGATATGGGTTTTTTGGGGGCCGATGCCGATACCGATATTAGGGAGTAAAAATAAGACAGATACCGATAAATCGGCCGATATTCTTTGTGTAGGCTATATTATAGTACAGTATAGTCAAAAGTTTGGACACACTTCCCATTCCCATATATATATATATATAT
>NW_015659941.1:99418-140391 GCF_001515625.1 Sinocyclocheilus rhinocerous | reverse complement strand
GGGCCCTACTAATGTAGCAAACGAATATGATAAGCTCATTGTGAGAGTAAAACATGGGGACATTGTTGTTTATTTACTTAGCATTGAGTCTCTCCAACTAGGTGACAACGTAGTGTTAAATCACTATTCAACAGACACAAGCCACCACCACACTGCCGTCTATTGGACTGCAGAAAGATACTAACTTTTCAATCTGCTACGTTACAGACTGTACTGACAAACTATGCTGACACCGTGTCCGCGCCGCAACAGGACGCGACAAAGCGACCGTTGAAAATCATTTGAACTTTGTGTCAGCACGTCATAAATAGAACGAGGCATCAGTTTACTGCATCTAGTGTAGACAACATACACCGGATGCGCGCCGCGCGATGTGATAAGCATGAGTTCTGGGCCGTGGCGCGGCCGGTTCAAATATAGGTGCGGGTGGGTGGCGGGCGGATAATTTGAAGCAGCGGACTCAGGTGAAGTTTGAGATCATCCGCACATCTCTACACTACACTGACCTGGGTCGCCAGTAGCAAACAATGGAGCGTGCTCTGCTGGACAAACTAAGTAATTACACCATTCAGAAGCATTTAATCTGCATTATATGTTCTGTAAAAATAAAATGTTCATATCGGCGGCATATTCGCCGATACCGATATATCGGCGACTGGCTCATATCGGCCGATAATATCGGCTAAACGATATATCGGTCGGGCTCTAGTTACAACTATAACTCTTAACTAAGAAAAAAACATTTCTAAAACATTTAAAAAACTGGACGTTTTGAACGTTAGAATGTTATTTGACAAATGTTTTCATAACTTAATGAAATGTTAGCAACAAGTTCTTAGAACATATTTTTGTTAGTTATCTGGTTCTTAGTAATGTTTTCTAAACTTTTGCACAGAAAGGTTATTTATACATTGTTCATGGAATGTTTTATTTCGGAAACGTTTTAGTTGGATGTTTGTCTAACATTAAAAAAATGTTACTACTTGTTAAGAACGTTTAAGTAACATTGAAAAGTAACATTGGCATAATGTTTGGAAAATCATACAATGGAAAGAGAAAAACCAAGAGAAAAAAAAAAACATTTTTAAACCATTAAAAAAAACTGGACATTTTGAACATTCAGAGAACATTCATAAATAAATTTTTTGTAACTTTTTTTGTTTCCAGCCACCGGCAGCATTTCTGATCATTTTCACGAAAGTTTAATGGCACCCAGAATATGTTGTTGCATAGATATCTGAACATGCAATATGTCAAAACAAAGAACAGAGCCTCTACTTTTAAACAAAATAAACAAACAAACAAACAAAAAAAAATTTTCTAGCTTCATGGAATCTTTTTTATCAACACTTGAATGTGGGTAAGTTTCATGCTTGAGTCGTTCGCTTCCATCAACACATCCAAAACTTGCACGATCCTATACCACTTTCTGGATCTTCATTTAATTCGGTAACGTTAGGAAGTTTTGATTTATATGCTGTTTAATGCTTGATGATCGTGTTATTTTACATATGCATCTGCATACATACGCGCAGTGTTGAGAAGATTACTTTGGAAATGTAATAGGTTACAGATTACAAGTTACCCTATTTAAAATGTAATAGTAGTGTAACTTTTTCAATTACTTTATTAAAGTAATGTAATTGATTACTTTTGATTACTTTATGATTACTTTTCTACATTTCTAATGAATGTTTATTTGCAACCGTTACATTAAAAGTTCTCTCATGAACTGCACCTTCACTTCTATTTTTCTTTTCAGTCTCTTTATTTTGCCCTGATTTCTATCTCTCACATGACTTTAATACTCAAGATTTAACAAAACTATACTTTCTAAATTGCCTACATGTCAAAATTAGTACATCACTACAATAGCTTTATAGAAAAATCCTAATACTGAACATGAGTCATGTTTTTACCTTACAAAAATTAACCGTTTTTATTATTATTATTATAATTTTTTTGCAAATGGATTACCATTTGTATTTATTTTGACTACAAATTCCATGGTTAAACTATGGTTAGTGTAGCAAAAACCATGGTTAAACAATAGTAACCATTGTCTTTGGATTTATAGTAAAATCATCGTTAATTTTCGTAAGGGTTGTGTTGTTGTCTGCCCTAGCTCCCCCTAAACCTATTATAAAATATGATTATTTGTCTGCTAAATTACTACTGTAACATTACAATAGATAATAATGATGTCCTTTATACAGTATTTTGAGTGATGACTGATAAGCAATGGGCTGCTGCTGCTTAACTAAGTAAACAAAGACAAAACTACAATAGCATATTTACAGATGAAATTGACCTGCACTTGAAACCCTGAACAGTAGTGTTGCTTCTCTGCTCCACCTGTGCGCTTCCACAGTCCACTCCATTCTCTCTCTCGCATCGATTACTCTTGATCCAAACCGTTTGGCGGAGGCACGGAGAGCGCGCGAGCCGAAGCATTGCCAGGCGCGACTAACCGATTCATGATTTATTAGAGATTTAATTATCGAATGGCGAATTCGGAAATAATCGCTTTAGTACATTCGGCAGGCAATTATACAATAATAATATTAAAATAGCGGGCCAAATCGGCTGCCAGGCCACCGGGACAGTCCATGTCTGATTTCCACAGACACGCAGAACATGCAGGATTCATATATTGTCTTTTTGCGGCTTAATATTAAAGTTTTGCTTCTCTGCTCCACCTGTGCGCTTCCACAGTTCCACTCCATTACTCTGATCCAAACCGTCTAGCGGAGGCGCGGAAAGCACGCAAGCCGAAGCATTGCCAGTCACGACTAATTTAGTAACTGTAACTGATTACAGTTACATTTATTTTGTAATTAAATTACGTAACGCCATTACATGTAACTAGTTACTCCCCAACACTACATATGCGTTTGTTTCTGCTTCTTCTTCACCGTGTTTTGATCTAGACGTTTAATACTCTTTCAGAAGATGCGTAATAGCGCCTCCTAACGTACACCAGTGAAAACACAGAAAATTCTGTTAATGGCGGGAAAAGAGTTAATGGGAGCATTAGCAAAACGTTCTCACAACACAGCTCAGACCATTTGGCCTGAGAAAGGTTCAGATTTACTTTCAGCACGATGCGAGACATTAAAGATCTTTTGACACATTTGAGATCACTGGGGCCAAACGTGCAAAGTCCCAATTTGCTCTCCATTTAATCTCAGTGCTGTCTAGAAAGAACAGTCAAGTTATTACAGATCGCATTTGTGATTCTTATGTGCGTCCTTAAGTGAACAGCAGCTAATTATAAACAAGCGATCGGGTTATTTTCGCCACGTTATGCAGCCTGTCACATGGTAAATTATCTTCAATAAGCCATTGAAAACATATAACAATAGTTCATATGAGCCCGCTGAAAGGAACCGTAAGCACATGCCTTCAGTCACGTGCGGCGGCCGCTGCAGTCGCTCTGGGAGAACAGAGGGGGTTGTTTGCACAGAGACAGCGGCTGTGTTGGGTTTGCTCAAGTGGTAAACATGCAGTAAAGCACCTGCTGACCGCATACTGACAGACCGAAGTCAACCCCGCTGTCCTCTCGGCTCCTGTGTGGGAGAACCCCAGTGAGGCCGCCTGCCTGTTTAATCACAGCTAATTGTGAACAACTGGTCACTTTATGTGTGTGTGTGTGTGTGTGTTCAGTGGTAATGTTCACATTCTGCCACTCTGTCAACGCCGGCTAATGTGCGAAGGGTTAATGAGGAGGTCTAATCTGAAACGGCCTCGGATGGGCAGCAGAAAGGCTTTGCATCTCCTTAACTGCCTAAAGACTGATTGACAGCATGCTGATACCCTCCTGATGTAGCTGCTGGTCACATTCAAACCATCCTCTCTCCCAAGGTGTGAAAAATTCAGGTATGGTCACTTATTAGGTTTGCTAAAGGTATTCCTAGGTGTCGACCAACTAGTAACTCCATTACGTTCAATTGCTTGCCTAATGCTTTAGCTAAAGATGCATGAACCAAGCCAACAGGGAATGTTTTCACTAACTTTCACTAATGTTAAAGGTATATTAATGCTAGGACAAAACGTTCTTAAAGTAATGTTTATGGAATGCTCTTATAAATGTATTAATATTTGATATACATTCTCATAATGTTGAGAGAAAATGTTCTCAGAACAACAATCTCAAATCGTCCTAATTATGTTATTTGTTTCTTTTTTAGAACCTTTAAATAATGTTCTAATCACAACAAGAAACATTCTTAAGGCCCACTCACACCAAGGACGATAACTATAAAGATAACGATAAAGATATAGTTCTAAAAATCGTTCTCAATATTAAAGAATAGCAGCATCCACACCACAGCTATAACAATAAAAGCAAAGAGAAACAATATCGTTGGAATCACTTTCAGAACGATTTTTTCTAGCTGATGAACGATAAAAACATTGACAGCCAATCAGAATCCATCCTGCTATGATGAACTCGAGAATTTAAAGCGGCAGACGAGCGTGCGCTTGGAATAAACAGACGATATCGTCCGCTGGTGTGGACGCTAATATAGTTATCTTTATAGTTATCGTTCTTGTTGTGAACGGGCCTTTAGAATATTTAAAATTAAAAGACCAGATAACATTCCATTTTGGGTGAAAAAGAACATAGAACATTGTAGGAACGTTTTTGTAACCTTAACATAACGTTCTAATCATGGCAAGACAAATGGACATTTCAATGTTCTTAGAATATTAAAAATAAACATTCAAATACTGTTAAAAGTAATGTTAGCAAAATGTTGTAAAAATAACGTTCTAATCACGCAAGAAAACTGGACATATCAGTTTTTTTTAGAAACATCTCAAAACAATGTTCCCATAGCGTTTTTTTACAACCTAAATGTGTTACTTGGGTAATTCTCTGCATGCATTTGTAAAAGTGGAGATGATTTTTACGAGTATTTAAACTTTCATAGATATTTTTGAGCACCTAACCCTACCTCAAAAGCTAACCAGAAAACAGTATAAATGTATTACAAATGAGTCGTGTTGCATTCCAAGTGTTCTGAAGGTGTACAATGTCTTTTTAATGAGAACAGATTGAAACTTTAGGTTTTAATGGCTAAAAATGTCCCCACTCCTTGAATGTGGTCACATATCATTCAAAATATAAATCTGAACTTTAAAATGATGCATTATTGTGAATTATTGTGGCTGTTCAAATCATACCACAACATGCCAATGTTTTCTCATTTGAAAGCGAGTTCCTAGTTCATTGATATAGCGACACCTTTGGCGTCATAACAGTGACACTAAAGGTGCTTGACCATGCTTTAGTTTTTGATGTCTTGGGATTGAGAACGGTTGTCAAATGAGTGAATACCTGGCTGCGGATCTGTCGGCTGGTGTTGAGGGTCATGTAGTTGTGCTCCAGGTACCACGCTCTCTCCTGATACACCAGACTAGTGCCGTGAAGGCAGAACTGTACGAGAAACGGGAAAATATGCAACAGAAAAGACACATTAGTAACACAACTTAACACAAAGGCCTGATTTGCACATCTTGCATCTGATTTAATATTAACAGGTTGCAGTAGTCGCACTGCAATGCACACACTGAATGGTCACAAATGATAAAATGCATTACTTGTACAGTGCCTACATTGCAGCATGCTGCATGGTCAACTCTGTAGAAACTAGGGCTTGGAATCAATTAAAAAAAATTCAGAGGCATTGGGAATCAAGCATTGATTCAGTCAAAGGGAATCAGCTGCTCTTTAATTGCTCTTTTCAGTTTAATAGAGCTAATTATTCATTAATTAATACCTCTTGGTTGTTCGCGCTAATAGTGATGTGAAGTCCAATTCGTTTCTCCAAATCGGTTCTTTTAAATGGTTTGTTTGAATCAGTAAAAAAAAATGATTGCAGCCATTCTTTGACAACTTGTGATATGTTATGATATGCTGAAACATTCAAATACAGCCAATTTTATGAATGCATTCCTGAATATTTTCTTTCCTTCAATTAAGTTAATGAGGTTTGTTGTCACTGTTTCATTCTGTGATCCTGCATGTCGAAAAGCGCATGACTGACAAATACTGATTAGCCTACGTCTTGGACAAGTTTCCTACATTACATTTTGCACCTAAAACACTTACTACAGACATTGATGTACAATCACAGATTTGTTCTAGGTGTCTACAGTATATAAAAAGAATAAACTAGTCTTGTAAACTCAATGGTTTTTAGATAAAAGGGTAAAACTAGCTTGTTCTGTTGGTTTTGAGCCCCGCTCTGGACTACATGACGAGATAATAGACACTGATAATAATCAAGGAATACTAAGGATGTTTAAAACGAGGTAAGCCTTCATATCATGTAGTCACAGCGAGAACATATTCATCCAATCTTTAATTAATTAAAAAAAAAGAATCAAAACAACATTGAGAAATCGATTCTTGGAACCAACTTCCAGAATGAAGAATTAAAGTTCATTCCAAAAATTTCAGAATTAAACCGCCCAAGCAGAAACTGGTGAAATGCAATGCAAACCTATTTATCAACATGATCTTTTGAAATATAGGCTTATATAAGCAAATTAATGGCATGCACTATCAAACGCTGTCTGAAAAGTCTGTCGGGTCTGTTCCACATGCAAAAACAGACACATAAACAGCACTTTCAATTCAGCAAATCTGACTGGATCCAGACGATTCCAGCAGTTTACAGCTACAGTTTGAGGTTTGGGTTCAACTGGGTGTAAATGCGACACCCCTCCTTGTGTAGATTAGATTTCATGAGAATCAAGTTGTATAAGTTTGCAATCCCCCACCAGCAATCATTTTATTATTTAAGACATATTCAATACAGTAACCCAGAAATGCAGTCAGTTTTATTTAAATGCTGCTGATGCAAAATGTTTGAAACAGGCCTTAAGGGGCCAGTCACACCAAAAATAATAACTGTAAGGGTAAATACATTAGCATCCATACCAAAGCACAATAATGTTTTGTTTATTATAAGTGTGCGCTGCAGTTTTGTGTTCTGTGGCTTTAAATGTTTGAGTTCTTTAAAGTCAGGTAGATTCTGATTGGCTGTTGAGGTCAACGATATTGTTGTCATTAAAGTTGTGGTGTGGACTTCCCTATTCTCATATAATTAGAAAGATTATTACAATTTTATAGTTATTGTTACTTCCTGATTGTAACATTGAAACATAAATTTTCTGTAAAGCTATAAAACAATATGCACTGTGAAAAGTGCTATATAAATAAACTTGAATTGAAATGAATTGATTTGTTGTCTTCCTTGGTGTGAACAGAACAGCCCTTTCGTCTTGGCTAACCGGACTTTCAACTAAATGCGCATATGGACCATATTGCATTTATTCTGGCAAAAAACTACCAGAAATGACAGGAAGAGACCATTTGAATGACATGACTACCATCCAACTATCATCTGATTTATTGGCATAAAAAGAAGTGGTCATAGGTTTAATTCCCAAGGAAAGCGTGAACTGATAATACGTATAAAAGCGTCTTTAATGCATAAAAGTCTCTGCCAAAATGCATAAATGTAAATGCAAAATATGTCATCTTTAGAGGGGAAAATATATATATATATATATATAATAGGGGTGTAACGGTACACAAATATGACAGTTCGGTGGGATTATACCAGCACGTTTCTGAACCGTCCCAGAAGCGGCTCTCCAAGGCGTTTATACAGCGATCTGTCATGCCACATAAAAGACGGTCAAAACGCCATTTATTATTTGAATTTCCTGAGAAGAAAAAAAAAAAAAAAAAAAAAAACTGTATTCGTGCGGTACACATGCGTACCGAACCGAAAGACCCGTACCGAAACGGTTCGGTATGAATACGTGTACCGTTACACCCCTAATATATAATATTCTCAGCACAAAAATATACTGCAAATCTGTTCTCAACGAGATATTGTTTACATTCAACTAAAGGCTGTAATTCACCACATGACTTTTGTCCAGATTTGTAGACTGGATGAGTTGACACTTTTAGCCAAAAGTAAGAGCCTGTCTGCAGATTTTGACTGATTTAACAGAAAATGCTTCTGCGTTTATTTGTTGTGTTCGGAACGACTTGAAAGTTTAGTAGTGTGTGATCCTCAATCATGTATGCGTATGATGCCTAGCGTTTTAAAATATTTTTAAAAGCTGTGTAGTGTTTTCCAGCCTTAAGTGTGTCAAACTAAACCTCTACACATATTTCAAAGATTCAGCGACATGAACTTGACAAACTTTGGCAGATCAAACATTCATTATTGCTCCCTGGAACCTCATAAACTCCATTTGTTTCCCAGTGCACTGATAAAAACGTGCACCCTGACTTCTGGAAACTGTTTAAAAGTAATCAATCACAATTTCTTCCTACCATCTTTGTGTGCAATACGCACCAGATCTATGAATGGCGTGTCGCCGTCAAAGGCGGAGAGCATTCAGAATCAGCACAGTGCAAGGCCAAAAAATTTAAGTGGAAAATACTTGCTGACCCTTGTCTGTTAAGTTATTTATTTTCCATATCTGAAGGACCCTACACGAGCTGTAGGCCCCTTCACGTGCATCGACTTGAGTGAGTACAGGATGTCGTACAGAAGATGAAGGGGATGGAAAAACAGCAGCGGTACAAGCTAATATCTCTTCTCCTCAGAGGTGAGGTAGCAACTAAACCACCTAGATACATCAAAGAGCTGGACAGGAAAAAACAGAGCATGCAAAGCAATCAGTTGTAAAGCATGGACACTAAGAGGAATAATATAACCTTTGACCTGTAGCAAAGCGTGCACCGTATCCTCTTGTTTTTTAATTAACGCTGGATCAAAGCAATATAAACATATAGAGGCACATGATCTCTCTGGCTCTCATTCTTTGTGTTCTGCTCTCTTCCTCATATGCAAAGCAGAGAATTGATGGCTTATCGCAGAGCCATTAAGTTTCTTATCAGGCCACACCGAACGAGGGTTCGCCTGAAATGGAAGTCACCTTGTTGGCGTGTCAGCTTTGGGAACTGAAACCATGCGCATTACGCACAATCATCAGAACAACTGAACAGTAATTATTAAAAGCTTAAAGACCCCAAGAAATCTCTTGACAAGAGTAGTTTCCTTTCCTGTTTTGAAATAGGAAGTTGGGAACAATAAACAGCTAGTACGCTTCAATTACGTCACCGCCATGATTTGCTACTTGCTAGTCAGAAACAGTGGGATATTTTCTTCCTAGAATGAAATACTTTGCTTAAAGGTCAACTTAGTATGTATGTATATATAATACATTATTTAATTATTAATTGATTTGTGTGTGTGTGTGTATATATAAATTAATAAAATTATTTGTAATTATATATACAGTATATATACACACACACATACACAAATTATTTAAAATATATATAACCATTTATATGTACGTTTACATGCAACAGCGTTATATGCCGGCACACTGCCCACTAGGCTATCGGCGCTGACTGAAATTTACATTTTCATATTTTGTTTATTGCTAAATAAGCACATAATAAATAAATAAATACACACATACAAACATAAATAAATAAATTATTAAGCAGACAAATGTATAAAATAGGCAATGGAAATTCAGCTGTTAAACATGATTGTTATATATGTGTATGTATATATGTGTGTGTGTGTGTGTGTGTGTGTGTGTGTGTGTGTGTGTGTGTGTGTGTGTGTGTGTGTGTGTGTGTGTGTGTGTGTGTGTGTGTGTGTATATATATATATATGCGCACTGATGGCTTTAACGAAAGCATACAGTATACCATCAATTAACAACCTCACAGCTCACAGTAGGTCTGCCTTTAATGGTTTATAAGTTATTGTTTAAAATCAATTCCCCTATGGCGAAAATGAATGGGATTTTTACTTCTGTAACCCGACTTTTGCACTCTATAAATTGAAAACAATTAGTGTATATTGCACAATATTTATTAAGCAGCGAGTTAGTATTCCATTCCAAACAACCATTCAAAAATACTTCAAGTATCTGCACTTTTTACACTGATGCAACGCCAGGACAGATGCTATCGAGAAACATTCATTTTGAAATGTCAAACTGACGTAACGCAGGTCCCATGACTGTGCAAATCACAAGCGAGCTCCTCGGTGCCAATAACAGCAACAGAAGTTTGAAGAAACAGGTGGAAGTGAGGTTTTCCTGTTCCTCACTGCGCTTTGTCTCTCGATCACAGGACTAGTGTGACAGCACACCTCATGACCTGCCAGGAACCAGGTCATTATCTGTGATTTATTCATGCTAGGTGCTCTCCAGAGGGCCTGACAGCTGCTGTCAGCAGGTCTGAGATCAGTGTGGTTCTGCTCCGGTGCTCAGCAGCTAATCTGATACTCATATGACTGCCGCGCACATCCTGATACTGCTGCGTCACATCACTGCCAATGACAGTTAATGTGTAAATCCACCCGTAAGCCACAATGAATGACTGCTGAAATCGGTTTATCATAAAACTGAGTCACGAAGAGCTGAAACAAATAGTTCAGCTAAAAGTTACATTTCTGTCACCATCTACTCATCCTCATGTCATTGCAAACCTGTATGACTTTCTTTCTTTTCTGTAGCTCATACAGAGATTTAGGCTGAATGTTCACTCTGCTCCTTTTATACAAAGTACTAAGAGATTCAGGCTCCTAAAAGGACAAAAAAGCACCATAGAAGTAGTTCATACAATATATATTTTAATTTTCATTTCGGCTAGTCAGTATACATGCGTTGACGTATTTGAACACATTACACTTCCATAACCTTTTCCCCCGTTCGTTGTGCAACTCATCAAACTTTTGCAAGCAAAACCACTAACTGTAATTTTTTTTGTGGGGTTTTCTTTAGAATTTTCTTCACTTGCATCAAAAAGTTAGCTTTTTTTGAATTCTGAATGGTTGCACTGCATTTTTATAGATGCTTTTTATGGTGTTCTAGGTGGTTGTTAAGGCATTGCTTTGTGGTTAACAGGTTAAGGTGTTCGAGGTGTTTGCTAGAGTATTTTTAATGATTGTTAGGGGATTGTTACTTGGTTTTTTGAGTGTTGTAGGTGATTGATAGGGCATTGCTTTGTGGTTGCTAAGGTGGTAGTTGCTAGAATATTCTGAATGGATGCAAGGTAAAAAGCTAATTGGTTTCTTGGGTGTTTTAGGTGGTTGCTAGGATGTTGCTATGCAGTTGTTAAGGTGTTCAAAGTGGTTGCTAGTAGGGCTGCCCCCGACTAAAGATTTTTCTAGTAACTAGTAGTCATTCATTTTAGCCATTATTCGACAAATCGCATGTTAAATATATACTGGGGGTGGGAACCATAATGAGCCTTTAATATATAGCCTACTGTATCAAAGCTTGCTGCAAAGCACTATGAATGTGTCCAAAAAAATAGCATGGAGATATTTTAATTATGTTGAAGTAGATGATACTGACTCGCATCTCCGCAGTGGATGAGCCTTCAGAGAGAAATGCATAGAGATTGCATAATCGGAGAGTATTTGTTTTGAATTGGGTCATTTTGAAGTAGACATTTCAAGCTTTCTATAAATACATTTCTCATGTCTGTGAGGGAAGTAGCCTATACGTTGAGTTTCGGTTCATTTTTTATGACGCATAAAAACGTTCACAGAGACGTCAGAAAGCGCACCCTGTTTGTTTTCTTTATTTTACAAAAGCACAATGTTTCGTTGTTATTGAGTATACATAAATAAAAGTAGACCCTTTACAGTTTCGAATGATGCATTACTCTCATCTGCATGATCAAAAATGACGGCATATTTTAAACTGTTTCCATATTTGAATCTGCTATCAGGAAAAACATGCTAGTGATCGTGCTGGCGCATGTCTTGGATGTTTAAATTTTAAATGGTAAGCCATATTTGAGGATGATAATTCATAGGAAAACATTTGGATTTCCTGATATACTATAATTACCAGCTGTTAATGCAGACAGGTTTTTTCTGTGACTAACCAACTAATACATTTTTGGTTTACTAACACCATGTCTACATCGGCTATAGAACTCATTATACTATAGAACTCATTATAATCAGTGACCCTGTCTACAATGGATGCGGCACGACGTGACACGACAAATCCCCGACAGTAAACTGATGCCTCATTCTATTTATGACATACTGGCACAAAGTTCAAATGATTTGCAACGGTCACTTAGTCACATCCAGCGTAGATAGACTTTAGCTGTTGTGGCACAACACGACAACTGTCGTATCCAGCTCATCAACTAACATTTAGTCGACTATTAGGAGGGCAGTTGCTAGAGTATTTTAAATGGTTGCAAAGTAAAGGCTTCATGCACGTGCCGCCTCAGATTTTTGAGCCAAGTGGATTTTGAATGCAGCTTCCAAACGACAAAAAAATTGCAGAATTATATTTTTTATATTTGATACGATCACACTGGCGTGATTAGAACATTTAGTGCGGCACAACAACAGCTGCTAAATTCAAAATCTGCGTTCGCTGGCTACAGCGCTGCACATTAAAACCAATCACTCACGATTCTGTTGAGCTTGTGAATGCAATGGCCAATCAGAGGCGTTCAGATGAGTCATCGCTGAAACACCGGTGATTTGCTCAATGCGTGCGTTTGCTGAATGAATTCTGCTCTCTTGCGAACTCTCTCATCAGAAACAACAAAGTGCAGATGTGCGTAAGATATTCATTTCACAGTGTTCAACTTCAGTGATTATAATGGAAGTTTTTGAGAGTGCTTGAACTCTGGCTAGACTGAAGTCAGTGAATATGTTCTTTGATAATGTAAATGTTCTTTGCTCTCTTTCTGTACAATGAACGTGTTATAAATAGCAACTTACAATGTTTTTATTGAATTCACGTTAAATACAAAGTCAGTTGTAATAAAATTATTTTATGGAGCGACACCCATATGTGGTACTTAAGTAAAAAGATGCGTAGTTAATAGATTACACTAACATTAGGTTATTTGCCCATCGCCCATTATTGATCAACTACCATGATCTATAAAGGTGCAAAATGCATTTACTTACACATACTTGAAAATCGAGATATTTCATGATATAGGTAACATGTTATTTCAAATAAAAAACATAAGTCTATATATCAGTTATACAGCGCTATTGTGGCTGCTGTGTGTCACATGACAAGCATAACGAGCTCCCCACCTCTTCACTCGTGCCCCCTTTAAAATAATGAGTGCATGACGCCCCTGTTGCACAGGTATTGTTTTTTGGTTGCTACGGTGTTCTAGGTGGTTTCTTGAGTATTATAAATGGTTGAAAAGTATTCTGGGTGGTTGCTTACTGGCCCAAGTCAAAAGAGTCTACCCAAAAGACACTGTCTGTAAGCAAAAACCCAGAACCCCAAATTATTGTGGTGATGACTTTTGCATGGAAAGCACCACTCTTTTTTTTTTTTTTTGTAAAATGAAAAAGTGTAGCTTGCTTTATCATGCTGGCCCTTTACACTAATTTAGCCCCTTTTCTCAGTTTTGCAGCCTGCTTTTTCCAAACACGTGGTCAAGAGTGGAATCCTCTGAAATCTCCCTGCGACTCTGAGAAGCTCAGTTTATTGTTTTTTGAGTGGGCATGAGGCTGTTGTTGTTGTTTCTGAGAACTTTCCATTGGATTGCAGCCTGCTTTTTCCAAACACGTGGTCAAGAGTGGAATCCTCTGAAATCTCCCTGCGACTCTGAGCTCAGTTTATTGTTTTTTGAGTGGGCATGAGGCTGTTGTTGTTTCTGAGAACTTTCCATTGGAACCGGCTGATGAGTCAAAAGACAAAAAGAGTGTCGTGCAGCGGCAGACAGAGCAGAGAAACAGCACTTCACACGTACCTTGGTGAGCAAGGCACGGTCCTCTTTGATATGGCATTGTCGTACGGCGAGAGCAAACTGCTCCAAAGTCACTGCAGAAACATAATAAGAGCAATTAATAGCATAATAGTGAAATTAGGAGGTGCTGCATTAAACATTTTTCCCCTGAGGTCCAAGTTATTTGCATCAAAAACAGTAAAATATTGGATTTTTTAATGATTATTTTTCACCTTCTCCCTGACCCCTAAAATAAAATGGGACGCTTTGTCTTTAAGAAACACTCCTTTCACATTTGAAATGAGAAGCAGTGCTTTGATGTACCAAAGTCTGCTGCACCCCCGGGCAGATGTTTTCTATCTGGGCAATATTTATATCGGCTTGAAAGAGGAAAGACCAAAAACAATATAAAACAGAAATCATTCAAATCATCATATTTTGGATTCAGCTAGTGAATTAGCATTCTAGAGTAAGCAAACTACCAAAAATGTGATGAATATCTTTTAACTGAAAGGCAGGACTTTCCCAGCTAACAAAAATATGTTCTAAGAATGTTTTTCTAATGTTCCAATTAAGTGACAAAAACATTATTTCGGAATGTTCCAGATTTTAAAATGATTTAAAAGTTTCGATATTCCATTTGATCCTTTTGCAACATTCTGGGAATGTTACTTTTGAATGTTACATTCTGAAACAAGTAGTGACATTAAAAAAAAAAAAGTTAGACAAATGTCCAACTGAAGTTTCACGATAAAATATCAATAATTTTTTTGTGCTAACATTTTGAGAATATTATTAAAGTCCAGATTACTTTTAACAAATGTTCTATTAATGTTACCGGAAGAACGTTTGATCATAACTTTGAAAGAACCTTGCCAGTTCTGAGAACGTTCCATGTGCCGGGTTCAATCCTACAGGTGTATTATTGAGAGTAAATATTTATTCACCTGATCACTCATCATTCAATAACTGCACTTTTTGCATTTGTAAGGAAGTCTAGAGTTCTGAACGTTACAGTACATTTTCATAGTGCATCAAGCTCTTTTATCTCTTTTATCTCATGATTATGAGCGTTTTAAAATGGCTTTGTTTGCTATAAAAACTGTTATATGAAAATCACATATTATGCAGATTTTATACCATGCTTTGAATGAACAACAGTGCTTGAATTTACAGACTTGGCTCTTTGCATCTCTTTACAGTGCCTGCGACTCTCTCTGTATGACTGATTTGTGAGGCACTGAACAATGTAATAAATATTCTGTGATCTGTGACCGCTACTATGTGTTACAATCATGCGTGTTAAGTCAGTATTAATATCATAAATGAAAGCCCAAACTGGAACACTCGTGTAAAGTGTGAATAAAAGCCCCTCATCTCAATGTTATCAGCACCATCTCAGAGAAAATTAGCGCATGATCTGTGTGTGTGTGTGTGTGTGTGTGTGTGTAAGTGTGTGGGAGGAGGGTGAGAGAATGGAAATTTGCTATCAGGGGAGGAAAATATATCTCGACACACAAACCCATGCACACACACACTGAGCACTGTGGAAATACTGTACAAACATCAGATGCACAGCACCTTTCTGTTGCTTACTGAGTGTAAGAGTGAATCAGAAAGTCAAAGGGAAGTTGAACAGTGTCTTTAATGATCAAAGATGTGTGGTGAGTTTATAGTCTACACGGGCACATGAATCACTTACTCTAGACCTCACACAAACTATAATACTATTAATACACTGTGCTTGTTCACACATTTAAGTGTAAAATAATTCATCATTTAGGGATCAGTGGCAGCAACATCGTCACTACAAGAAAAGTCTTTAAATTAGTCTTTTGACTTATTTTCCTGAACAAATATTTCAAAACCCCTAAATTTTACTTCAAAAACACAGCTTAAGATATTAAGACTCTACGATTAACAAGATTAAAAATGTGGCTTTGTTTGATTTTATTTGTTTATTATTTTTTAAATACAACAATAATAATTACATAATTATACTTTATTTCAATAATTGATTTTATATTTATTAATCATTTATTTATTTTAAATATATTGTAATTATTTAATAGATGAATATAGTAAAATCACTAAACAGTAATTGTTGTTCAAATTGGCAACTTAAATGTAACTTTTAGTATTTTTAGGATATTAATTAAGAATAGCCACTCTGTCATCCTGAGTGTAATTACAAATTTAGTTTGAGGTTTTATTTGTCTGCAGTTGGTAAGATCATCTGGCAATTCCTGAGAACTAACTTCCCATTTCTAAGCCATTTTTGCAATGACCAGCTAGTCTTTTTGTGAAATACTTGTCTTGAAATGCGTCACACTTTTTTGTGCTTTGTCATTTTAAGTAATTCAGTGACTTTCACAGGTTTCTTTTTAAGAGTGGCTTCAGTGTCCAAATACTTTTTGGGGTTGTTGTGCATACAGCAACAACCCAGCATCCTACAGGGTGATCTTTTGGACCCCTTTGTTATAATGTTAAAGTCTTCTGTGAGAATGTGGATGTAAAAAGAGCATCTGCAGACATTCATGCAACACATGAACTATAAATAATGTACATAAACTTCCCTTTTCTCTCACCTCTGTGTATGTGTGCCATAGCCAAAGTGGTCATGTGATGTAAACAAGCGTTCCAGGCCATGAAAAACTCATCTTTGTTTTTCTCTACCTGTTCAAAGGAACAAATAGCATTGAAAACAATTTGTTAAAATTTACAGTCTCAGGAAAATGGAGCAAAAATATTGATGAACCATGTTGCATCACATGTTGATTTGTGTCCAATCAAATGCTCTCTAGAATGTAAATGTCCCGCCCCCAACATAATTACTGTGTATTTGGCAGAGTGAAAAAAAAGCATTTTTTTTTCTGTGTATAACATATTTGGACACTGATATTTCCCTAATAAAGAGAAAAGCCCTGAAAATCATAATAAGTGATGTCTAACTTGTGGAAACTATAGCTCTCGCCTAAAATATGAAACGGTCAAGCAACAGATTAATGGGCTACTTCAGATTTCACAAAAAGCTTATAGACGTAGTTATAATATAAATCAGACTCTGAAATTGCTGTTTTTGATGTCATTCACTTGTTTGGCAATGTACCCACACAGAGAAATTTTGGTCAGCTTTTTTTTTGTTCATCCAATCTCATTTTGTAAGTTGACCTTTCTTTCTGTTTTAAAGATGTCTTCTTTGGATTGTTTGACTACTCAACAGAGAATATATGAAAATATAACAATTCATTTGTGTTTTCTGCTAGCTAAATTCCACATACATAAACAAAAATCTGGCTATAAACCTTTCTTTTCTTTATTCAAAGTTGATCCATATGGAAACTATAGCTCTGTTCATCCTAAAACAGTGAAAACTGTGGTTATACAAGAAAAAAAAAACATGGTTACACTTTTACTATAAAACCATGGTAACTTTTCTTAAAGGCAGGGTATGTGATTTTTCAAAAACACTTTAGAAAACTGATTCGGGCCGAATAACAAAACAAACTTGTAGCCAATCAGCAATAAGGGGCGTGTCTACTCGTGATGAGGAGGAGAGCGCGTTCAGTGCATGGGACGGACATTAGCCGAGCTGAGCGACAAAGATAGAGATGGCGGATAAAAAACAAAAGAGGAAAACGTCTGCGGAACGATAAGGCAAGAAGTAGGACCCGTGTAAATATCGGATCAGCTTTCCAGCGCTGGAGAGAACTCAAGGAGCGGAGGCCTGCGATCGGACGCCGAGGTTGCTTTGTTTCTTCTCAATAGGTGAGTAACACCGTGTCTACAACAGCTCTGCCTACACTGGACGCGATCAAACGACCATTGAAAACCATTTGAAATGTGTGTCAGCACGTCATAAATAGAACCCGGCAGCAGTTTTCTGTCAGGATTTGTTGCGCCGCGCCGCTCACGTCCGTAGACACGGTGTAACATTGGTTTTGCTTTGTTTCACAGAACTAATCGTTGCCTGGGTTGCGTACGTATATGTGGGGCGGAGCTATCAAAATAGGGGCAAGACCCTTTTGGGGTAGAGGCGTGTTTGTTTTGGTAGACATGGTGTAACATTGGTTTTGCTTTGTTTCACAGACAGAACTAATCGTTGCCTGGGTTGCTACGTATATGTGGGGCGGAGCTATCAAAATAGGGGCAAGACCCTTTTGGGGTAGGGGCGTGTTTGTTTTGGTGATTTCAAATATCAACATTGGCTACCAGAAATCACTTACTCTGCCTTTAAGGGACTTGTATTTGTGTATATTTTCTTTCTTTTTCTTTGTTTTGACTCCGCTTTGTCCACGGTGAAAGTTGATGTATTCCCTCAGCGACCAGCACAGATCAGCTCTAGGCATGACGAAGCGGATATCGTCCTCTTTTGGAAGACCAAACAAAGTAGTTTCGCTTTCACAACGAAGCACACAGCGTCTTCAGGACATGGCTGCAGCGTCAACAATACTACAGCGAGAATAAAAGTTACGCCTTCTTTCTTTGCGTGAACATTTGGGCGGCGTTATGCAAATCTTCCCAGATCGTGACGTAGGTATGTGGGGGCGTGTTAGAACGAGCCGTTTTAGGAGGGTGTGGTTAACTCTTAACTTTTATAAAGAATATCTCTTTGGTTTTGAGACTTTAGTGTTTGCAACTTTACAGATCTTCTTTATGCACCAAGAGCTTGTAACACTCCAAAGAGAAAGGAAAAATTGAAATCGCATCATATGACCCCTTTAATGCCGCTTTGACTGTCGGGTTGAAGTCTGCTGTGAAGCTTGCCCCACTGCAGTCTCAACAGAGGGGGCATTCACGAGCACCCTTCTGAATGTAAAAATGACGAATGCCACACTTTACGGTCTTGTGGACTTAACGGACACGTGCACTGGCCATTGTAAGTCCAAAAGTGCACATGAAGTGTTCCAGTTGGGACAGGGCCTTGGGAGCAGGAACGCAAATCATTCAGTTTGCAAAATGATTCGCGAACCTGCTTCAAAGTTCCGATCTAAATCAAATGATTCGCAATATGTGCCCCAAAGTCCCGATCTGAATTAAATGATTCACTATATGCAAAGTTCTGATCTAAATCAAATGATTCGCGATCCGTTTGGAGCGCTTTGAAACGCAATGGTTTAACTGATTCAGAGTTTCGAAAAGCTCCATTTCACCCATCACTAGACGTGCTTTTTAAAACCATTACAAGCAATGTCAAAATTAGAAAATGAAATGCTCTTTTGATCTGGGTTTTGCTAGTGAACCGCTTGAACTGTATATTTAATTGTTTGATCAAACTTATTGCTAGAGACAATTTAGTAGTTGTTGGATATTGGTAGGGACATGTCATAGCGTCCCTACTAAATTCTACGCACTTGGATCTTGGCAAATGTGAGCATAGTTTGAGACATTGCTGAGATCTCATGTTTTAAAAGTTATATAAATGTATTGTTCTTAAAGTAATTTTTATGGAATGTTCTTATAACTTTATTAATATTTGATATATGTTGAGAGAAACATTCTTGGAACATCCTTATAATGTTGTTTGTACTTGAACATTCTCATAATGCTGAGAAAACGTTCTTAGAACAGCATTCTCAGAACATCCTTATGATGTCATTTCTACTTGAATGTTCTATGAAAAGTCTTTTGCAACCTTTAAATAACATTATAATCACAAGGAAACTGGATTTTAATGGTCTTAGAAATTTAAATCTAAATAAAAAAGATTTTTTTTTGTTCTATTGGGTACATAAAACGTTTTAAACTTTACCGCCAATAAATGTTTAATTAAAGCATTTCACAGCTATTCATACTTGCCCTTGCTCTGCCTTAAAATAAGCAGCAGTAAAACTCACAGAGAGGAAACTTTTTTTGTTTCCAGTGATTTAGTGAGAGCAATTGTCAGACCTTATTGTAAAGTCGACTTGCCAGGCTGTGCTGTAATACCCTTTCCCTGTTGCTCACCGCTTTCAGCAGGAACATTAAGGTCTCCTACTTTGTCCACGCTGAAGCCAAGAAAGCTAGATAAACAAGGAAACAGCCAAAAGAAATATAGATTAACTCGGTCAAACAAAGAGATACTGTATAAAATCACTGAAGCACTATCAGAATCACATCTAGACAAATAAACACAAGCGAGGGTAGACTGGTTTCTCAGGGCTCAACAGTTTGTGTGCAGCTTTTCTGGAATGTGGAGTTTTAGAGGCTGGAGAATAGAAGCTGGTCTTAAACAGTGAAGCCAACAGACTAACGCACCTCCGTGAATTTGGCACCCCATAAAAAAAATGTTCACCAAAACTACGTTATCTCTTACCTGGTTCTAAAGCTGTCTGACACTGAGCTGGTCCAGTTTCTAATTAGTCCCATCACTAAGTTGTTCCCCATCAGTTTGGTGTATTGGGTCAGCAGCTCTCGTACCACCACCTGCAAAACAACACAAAACGTAGCTGTACTTAAAGAGAGACACTTTCATGACTATGTTTCTTAACACACTTAAGTACACTTTTGAAAAGTGCACTTTGTAATGTCAATTTTTTTTTAATACATTCTAAATCATTACATTTTAATAATCTTTTGTTGTGCTTTAAAGTATATTATTTCCATAATAAGTGCTAACGTGTACTTCTTTTTCACGAGGGAAATGATTCATTATTAATGTACAGTAAATGTCTATTTTACATAGATTCACATCATTTAGAGAATTTTTTTCATCCGTAGTGGCTTACAGTAGAGACTATTATTGACTGTAGAAGAAACTTTGCCTTAAGGGTCTTTGTTTGAGGACACAAAGCAGAGTCTTATCTCCTGTCTGCATTAGCAGTTTGTCTAGGCCACTCCACCCTGTCCTTAGTGTAAAGGTGTGATCCTAATGGTCAGAACTTCCCTTTAGTCATTAGCGTTCCTCAAGGGATCACACAATCAACGCAATATCACACCATAAACACCACAAACTAAACGCACGACTAAAGTTTTTTTTAACCAACCGCTCCCAGAATGTCAGACTAGGAAAGTTCACTTCTTCAATTCTTACCCTGAATACTGGTGTTCCACAGGGATATGTGTTGAGTCCCCTGCTATTTGCACTCTTCACTCATGACTGTCTATCTGCCCATGTAACAAACACCATAGTAAAATTTGCAGATGATAGATAACAGTCATCGGTTTGACCACGAACAATGATGATTACGCACAAATACAAAATTAGCCTGGTGCTCCAACAATAATCTCATCCTTTACACCAAGAAGACAAAAGAGATAGTGATGAATTTTAGGACCTGTCCTTATAAATGGAGTGGCTGTGGAGACAGTTGTCTGTTTTAAATTCTTGGGGTTGAACATTACAGAGGATTTTTCTTGGACTACATACACCTCCATTGTCATTGGAAAAGCACATCAACGTGTTTATTTTCTGAGGAGATTAAAGAAACTAAGATTGCCTCAGAAACTTCTTGTGAACTTTAATTGATGTGCAATGAGTGCACTAACATATTGCATCACATCCTGGTACACGAGAGGAGCTCAGTTATCAAAATGGCACAAAATATACAGTTACGATCAGTTGAGGATTTTTATATGTCCAGATGTCAGAGCAGAACCTCCAAAATTATTAGAGAGCCTACTCACCCTGCACACTACCTCTTCGATCTCCTCCTTTCTGGTAGGAAATACGGAACAATTTACTGTCATACTACAAGACTGAAAAATAGACTGAAAAAACTACATAGACAGACTACATAGAAATTTGTTAGAGCTGTACAACTATTGAACACTTTCTGATTCAAGTTATCTGCAGGGTTTTAAAAATCAAATGTAAGGCTTTTTAAAACCCACACATATAAAAATAATACTGTACGAGCAGGGTAAGGCGATGTAACATTTAAACCATAAAATGGCTGTAAAAACAATTTACAATTCAGATACAGGTTTTCACAAAAACTAAGTTTTATAAAATGATAAACTTCACATTTCAGCATTTAAACCATTTTTTTTAAGAAAAAGGATCAAAAGTATTAATTATTGTATTAGTTTAACACATAAATGTATCTTACTGTCTTGATTGTTTAGATTTTTAGAAGACACATTAGCTTCTTATCGATCCACCAGTTCATGTTTACAACTGCGTGTTTCCTGCTTAAAAATATGTTGATTTTAACATTGGTCTGAACTAAAACAGCAGACAGGCTCATTGAAAATGCTAATTCATTCTCTGCCAACAGGTGGCGCTTTTGGAGCAGCAGAAATATAGCTGTTTCCCTGGTAACAGCTGTACACAAAGCAGGCTGAGCTCATAAATGCTACTGTATCAGGCATTACAGGAAAGATGAAATGAAAATGCCATTTATATTTTTCTGAAGACAGTCAGTTCCCTTCAGAGATATAAAAACACCCAAGCCGAGATTTGACTTTGAAACGTGCAGCGCTCATTCAATGAAAACGTAGCCTTTTGATGTTTAATCATCACATTAAGCCATTTCACGATTCCGTCTCCAAATTTAAGCCCTCTTGAAATTATAATTAAGACTTTTGCTGTACCATTTAAGGAATTTAATTAACTTAAATTTAATTCACATCTAAATTTAAGACTTTCTAAGGACCCGCGGAAACCCTGTGATTGGTTACCATATATAAATTATATTTGTAATTGCACTGCACGCTTTAAACAGTCTGTTGCTGTTGCTTTTTTACTGTACTGTTTTATGTCTTTTTAAACTTTTAATCTACATTGACATTTTTATATTGATATTTATTATGTTGTTTTATGTGAATGTTTGAGAATGTGGGATACCAAACAAAATTCGTTTTGCTCAGCAATACAATGACAATAAAATCGGTTTACTCTTTACAAAGAGCAAATGACTCATTGTGTCATAATCATTGTGTATGTTTCTGCCCTACAAATGCCAAAACCTAAAATAACCTCCTCTAATCCTGCCTGTACTGCATACTGTAAAACAATCTTCTCAAAGTAACCAAATTGGACAGACTCTTTCAGGGCACTGCCAAAACGTAACAGTGTGCTGGTCATGTGTATGAAATTTAGAGCTAAATGATAATTTCCCTCATGACAGGTGACGCTCAAATCTCTTAATAACTTCATTAGACTGATGTCCTACAAAAAAGTCCCCGCAATCCGAGAGCAAGAATGAGAAAGAGAAATAAAGTGGCTGGCAGAGCCTCTCACGGTTCTTGTGACTTCAGTTTAATCTTTGGTCCCACAATCCCAGCACCCTCTATTTTCACATGCCTCAATATGACCTTCAGCACTGGTTAATCATTAGCCTAAAGAACTTAATCAAATAAGAGCCCTCACAAATATAGCCAAAACTTGTTGAAGTATGCTTTGAAACAGCAAAACTGCAGCCTTACGATATTAAAGTAATATTCAAAGGAAGAAGACTACATTTTAAAGAGAATTTAGTTATATGTTCTCTATGATTCAAAGAGGTAATATCATGAGATGTTTATTTGATTTGTGACATAAAAATAGATTGATGTACTATGAAATACTACTGTAGCGTTCAGAACTCCAGACATGCAGGCCAGAAGGAGTTTATCCAAAATGAAAATCTGCTGAAAATGTACCCTCAGGTGAATTTGTTTCTTCATCAGATTTGGAGAAATTTATCATTACATCACCTGCTCAGCAATGAATGGGTGCCGTCAGAATGAGAGTCCAAACAGCTGATAAAAACATCACAATAATCCACAAGTGATCCACACCACTCCAGTCCATCAATTAATGTCATAATGCTACAAAAGATTTCTATATTAAATAAATGCTGTTCTTTTGATCTTTCTATTCATCAAGTAATACAGAAAAAAATGTATCATGGTTTCCTTAAAAATATGGAGCAGCTCAACTGTTTTCAAAATTGATAATAATAGTAATAAATGTTTTCTGAGCAGCAAATCAGCATATTAGAATGATTTCCCGAAAGATCATGTTACACTGAAGACTGGAGTAATGATGCTGAAAATTCAGCTTGGGTAACAGGAATAAATTACATTTTACAAAATATTCAAATATTTTTGAAAAAAAAATTACATTTTTGTAATAATATTTCACAATTTTACTGTATTTTTGATCAAATAAATGTAACCTCGGTGAGCATAAGAGTCATCTTTCAAAAACATAAAAAATCTTAATCGGCCCCAATCTTTTGAACAGTAGTGTATATGCACACAAATCTAAACTAAAGCAATGCAAAAACTCAATTACTTAGCTGAAGTGTTAGAAAAAAGTTCAAATATTAATCTTGAAGAGTTCAAATTCATTAAATGTAACGATACAGAATTTAGACAGATATTTTCTAACTGTAATACTTCATATCATTCAAAATTCCAAATATAGTATTCCAACTACACGGACAAATGTACATGTTTAAGAAATTGTAATTAAAACAAAAATTCCCAATCACAATTGTGAATTTTGTCCTTCTCAATGGTTTCTCTACTGTTAAAATGACAACACCATCAGCCTGTCTCTAAGGATTCAACTGCATGACTTTATTTTGGTACTGAAGGGGATAATCTAATTTCAACAGAAAATACATGTCTTTAGGCTTCGGCAAGCTGTGAATGCAGACGTTGTGTTTGAGTCGTTATGTGTGCATGTGTGTTGTCCTATGTGTCGAATCGATGTGTTGCTAATCAGAACCAGCATAAAATGAATCACAAAGCTGACCTAATTACCTCAGCAGTTATCTAATAACCAGCCCAATGCTAAGGACGCATTATTGTGATCAAATCGTGTGCAATCGCATCAAAATGGCCCCCTTTATTCTAATGCCTTCATAATCCACTTAATTCAATTTAGTTTTTGAGACACAGTTTATATCTTTTAAATAATTGCCACTTGTCTAGTTTCCCCTCCAAGCGGTCATCGTGTAGATATCTCTGTGTTTTCTGTTTACACTGTCTTGTTTGTCTGAACATGAGCATTTAAATGTGATATTGGACTATATTAAGGGAATAGCTCTAAAATAAGTAGGAAAACAAATAACAACCTTAAGGGAAAAGACGGTAATAAACATGACCCTTGTGACCAAGCATTTTTTCCCCTCAGTACTTGCTGGCTAGTTTGAGTGCATTTGTTGTGTGGTGTCAGCTAAAGTATACTTATGAATACCTGAAGCATGGCCATGTTGTCGCCCACAAATGTGACAAAGACGTCGGAGTCACACTTCAGAGACGGAATGCGGTTTTCCATCATAAAGCCCTGGAGGAATATCAACCACAGTGTCTATTTAAAAGTGGCTAAAGGAAATAAAACAAATCAAAATATACATTTGACATGCAGTTTATGGACATTGTTTAAAGGAATAGTTTACCCTAAAATGAAAATTTGGTGAAAATGCACTCACCCTCAGGCCATCCAAGATTTTGAGTTTGTTTCATCATCAGATTTGGATAAATTTAGTATTACATCACTTGCACAACAGTGGATCCCCTGCAGTGAATGGGTGCCGTCAGAAGGAGAGTCCAAACAGCTGATAAAAACATTACAATAATCCACAAGTAATCCACACCACTCCAGTCCATCAGTTAACATGGAAATAAATCCACCATTTAAGGCGGTTTTGACTTTAAACTGTCACTTTTGACCAAAATATGAGTCCATAATTCATAATAATGCTTCCTCCAGTGAAAAATTCCATCTCCTGTTGTCCTCTCACATCAAAATCCACGCACATATTTGTTTAGAACGGTTTAGGACTGTTTTTGTATGTAAATGGTGCTTGATTTGTGTATGTTTTTCAACTGATTCAGAGTAGTTTACTTTTTCATTGGAGAAAGCTATATTATGGATAGAGAACTCTATCCATATTTTTTAAGTTAAATATGTCTTAATGATGGATTTGTATCTTACAAACATGCAGCTTTTCACTTCACAAGACATTAATTGATGGACTGGAGTGGTGAGGATTACTGTGATGTTTTATCAGCTGTTTGGACTCTCATTCTGACGGCACCCATTCACTGCAGAGCATCCATTGGTGAGCAAGTGATGGAATGCTACTGTACATTTCTCCAATTCTGTTCTGATGAACCATCAGACTCATCCACATCCTGGATGGCCTGAGGGTGAGTACATTTTCAACACAATTTCAAGTTTGGATGAACTATTCCTTTAAAAATGATCACCCACTTCAAGTCTGACCACTTTCAATGTGCTGACTCAAACTCACACAATTAGCATAAAACCAAATAGAAATGACTTGTTTTGCTGTGACCAATTAATTTATCCAATATGTGCCCACTTAAATTGATTTTCTGAGTTTGTTTTGAAGCAGTTTCATAGGTGAAGTAGAGCAAAAATAGACAATATTGCGTCTAAAATGTAATTTTATATTAACACCTTGTTTATTAAATTGCTGTATAAAATCACATCTGCAGTCGTTTTAATATTCTGGAAAAACAGCACTCTTGCTCATGTGACTTGACTATATATCTACAGTATATGACTATATCATTCATTAAACAAGTACTAATACAGAGGCCTTCTTTCCCATATAGTGAATTTTGGGGGCATTTTTATTAGTTTTGGTGGTATTTTGCTAATTAAATGGATGGAAATAAAAAATGTAAGAAGTGCAAAACTCGCCACAGTGATGCTAGAATGTTGTAAATGATTACCAGTATGCTGATTTATGGTTGAGTGGTTTCTAGCACATTAATATGTGGTTGCTAGAGTGTTGTTAGGTGGTTGCTTACAGGTCCAAGTCAATAATCACTTGCAAGGTAAAAATATAATAGGTTTGGAGCTTGAATTATAGTAATAATGATTAGTAAACACAACTAATAACGATGCAACCATTTGTTTACAGTTTTTAGTGTCTGTTAGTGTGACAATGCATTAGAGCCTTGTTTATTAAAAAGCCTTATCTTAAAGTTAACACAAGTGCTGTTTTTTACCTCGTGTTTTGTGTTGCGTGAGATCAAAAATATTTAATGTCAGACGTGTGAAAACAAAATCGTGCCCTATGAATTATACATCAGTCCTGTGGTTTCACGCATTTTAAACATATATGTGCTTTTCACACCACAAGCATTGTGAGCCAACTGAAAACACAGGCTATTAATAAGATTACACCACTGATATTTACATTTATTTTTCAAGAAAGCAAAAACCTATATGAAATCTATGTTTTAAATAAATGAGAACTGGTCATCAAGTGGTTGATCATTTTTGTCACTTTTTGTCTTCACAAGATCATTTTAAATTGCCCTGTAATGGTCCTAGATATTCCACGTAGGCTTTAAATTAATATGAAAAATGCATGTATAATAATAATAATAAAAGAATGAGCAAAATCCAATTTAAAATTGTATTAGAATATAATATGTAAGCATGTCAAAATCCACTTACATATGCCACCACTGTCCACAAAAACGTCAATGCAAGTTATTCTTTGACAGTTCAGGATGTTAGTATTTGACACTGTTACGTCTCTGCACCACATGCCATTAGTATCAGTGTGTATGTGTGTGTTTAGGTGCAAAGACACACGTACTCACCATGCCGCCAGTACACTCACGGCAGTCTTGCAGACACGCGATGTTCTCCCACATGCTGTAGGCTTTGAGTCCTGCGACGAGAGCTTGCAGAGCGCGATTGCTTTGAAGGTCCTGACCCTGACACAAAGCATTATCCACCAAACCTGCAGCGTATCTGAGAGCAAACAGGGGAACATACAAACAATGCACATACAATACAAACACATCAAACCCTAACCTAATATATTATTGCTTTGAATAAATATATATGATCCTGGTGGTGCTAGAGACATGCTGCAGTGTTTGAGCTACAGGAATGTTGCAAAAATAAATGTATAAATAAACAAATAAATGTACAAATAAAATATTAAATATTAAAAATAAAATAAAATAAAAATCTATATATTAAATATTAAAAATAAAATCTTTATGATGAATGTACAAAAGGGAATATTTATGTCAGTAATTAAATCTCTCTCTCAGACTTTCACTGTACAAATGTTTGACCATCAAACTAACTTTCTAAACTATCACTTTTATTTCCAATAAAGCGCAGATGTGTTAGATAAATAATGATGAAACCTGCAGTGGTTTCTCAGAAGGGCGCATCTGAGCTCCTCTTTTCCTTTGATTCTCCTCCTGTGGTATTTCTCAGAATGTGCCAGTGACCTGAATTGCACAAACACAGAGACCTCCAGTGGAGGCCAGTAAAACTGCTCTTTGTGCTGCCACTTTTATGTCATTAAAGGACACAGATGATGGAAAAGTGGATTTTCTTGGTAGTTTTGATATAGTTTGATGTTCTGTGTAGACACCCAGACCATTTTTAGAAAAATAAGCAAATATTGTTTCTCGCCCAAAGCTATTGTATGTCTTACTACTTTTAAGATTTTGTATGTGATATTTTAATAGGCTTATTTCACCATTAAAAAGTATTTTTGTCATTTAAAATACAATGAACCCTTTTCACATTTCTGGGATTCTCGTATAGGTGATAAACTTCTATAGTAGTGACAGCAGAGTAGACAGCAAATAAAATTTCATATTCCCATTTGCTCCAAAAGCAAAAGAAAAAATCCATGATAGAGCTTCCATGACAAAATAGGGGGGAAATCTAGAGAGACTGATACAGAAATCATTGTTTTGTAAATTGTTTTGCAATTTACTGCCAAGGTAATATAACACAAAAGTATGTCATTATAAATGTAAATAAAAAAAAAAAAATTAAAATATATATATATATACAGTATATTTGAAAAAATATGAAAAACTTCACTAGATTTGCATGGTGAGGACTGGAATTGCTTCATCATTGTCCATGAAAATTTTATTTTCGCAACACAAGGTTTCCAGAAAATAGCAGAACAATGTATAGTAACTTTCAATTGAGTCAAAAGTGTCTTTTTAATTTCAAATTTTATTTGAATTTTGCAGTATTCCTGTAGAAACACTACAGCATGCTGCTAGCATCACCAAGGTCCCGGGTTCGATTCCCAGGGAATGCATGAACTGGATGCTTGAATGCAATGTAAGTCACTTTGAAAAAAAGCATCTGCCAAATGCATAAATGTAAACTTTATTTTGTTTTGCTACTCAGCAAAAGTAACTGTAGCATAAGCAGTTTTTTTAAGTAAACATTTTTAACACACCTTCACTGCCAACATTTTGGCTTTTTAAATTGAAATTAAATACCTTGTGTCTTTTACATTTATATTTAATCATTTAGCAGATGCTTTTATCCAAAGCGACTTACAAATTAGAACAATAGAAGCAATCAGACCAACGAGAGAACAACAGTATACAAGTGCCATGACAAGTCTCAGTTAGTCTAGCACAGTACACGTAGCTAGTTTTTTAAATTTTTTTATTAAATAATAGAATGGAATAGAACAGAACAGAATAGAATAGGTAAGTGCTAGTATTAGTTGGTCAGGTGCTGGCGAAAAAGATGTGTCTTTAGATGTTTTTTGAAAATGGCTAAAGACTCAGCTGTTCGAATTGAGATCGGGAGGTCATTCCACCAGCCGGGCACAGTCCAGGAAAGGGTCAGTGAGAGTGATTTTGTATTGAATCGTGAAATCAAAATCGTGAATCGAATCGAATCGTGAGTTGAGTGAATCGTTACATCCCTAGTCAATGGTCTTTACACTCGTCGGTCTTCACACGAGGGCTGCTTCACACGAGGGCTGCCTTTAAAGCCCTCACCGCTGCCGCGGTGAACTAACCAATTTTATACTTGTAGCCCAAAATCTCAAAACTGACCAGTGCATGAAAAACAATGTTTTTGCCTGTAGTGTCTTTACATATAAAAAACCACACTCAAAGGGATGTGGCCGTGGACAGGAAGTATGTACCTGGTGGTGAAGGTGAGAGCGAGGGCAGCAGCCAGGTGTGGCATCAGTCTCAGATACTGCGTTTGGTGCTCGATGATCTTCACCTCATCCTGGTCCTTCGGGCCAAACTGTCTGCGACTATGAAAGAGACAATAAGAACATGTGCGTTTCATTTAGATGTTTAAATGCATTCAAAATGCCACTGCACACTCAGAAACCTCTGTCATTGTCACATAATCACATACAAACCAAAGCAGACACACAAAGGGGGTCACAGCAAAGAGTCAGACGTCCCACAACACACCTGGATGTCGACGCACAGAGAAATAAACCGGTAAGCTTCCAGGTAACCCACTTTTCTAACCGCAGTGCATGCATTAGTGTGTGGAGGAAGGCTTGCTGTGGTGGACGTCTGGTCTTGTGTCAGTATGTGTTTGTGTCTTTCTGCTGTGCTGAAGTCGAGCTTTGTACACCTGTGACTCTTGAACTACCACAAACTGTATCTCGACATCTAGCATCTGCAGGTGGCTTCCCCACAGCGTGTGTGTGTGTGTGTGTGTGTGTGTGCATATGTGTGGTTTTAAAGGTGAGAAGCCCACACAGAAATCCTATTGTAACATGCCTCATCTAAACTTGAGTGTCTTCTCTTGTACAGGCCGCTTCAAACTAAACAGACGCTTTATGTGCTAGTCAAATGCCATGTAGAAGCACATTCGGTTACTGATGTTATTGTAGAAGCACCCTATTTATAGACATACGGTATTTGTTGAGTCAAGTCACATTTATTTATATAGCAGATTCACAGTAAGAACCAAGAAAAGAACTGTTAATGTAGCAAATTTCTTTAATTCTGCTATGAAGAAACTTTAAAAAGGACAATCGTGTCACTATTCAGTTTAATTTAGTTCAGTGTTGATTCAATTTAGTTCATCATATTATTAATTACTGGACAATAAGCAGCTGGACAGAAGACAATATTGTTGTTATTTAGCTCAATGTTGATTCAATTCAGTTCAATAAGTGTCTATGTACATTAATGAGGAAAAAAAATTAACTTAAATGATTTTAGCAAATGGCTGCAATATAACAAAGAGTGAAAAATTTAAGGGGGTCTGAATACTTTCCGTACCCACTGTATATAGATAGATAGATATATATAAAAAAATTAAAATTAATAAAAATGACTAAATTAAAGCTATATATAATTTTTAAAAACTAATAAAAATGACGAAAGCACATAACAAAATTAATAATATCTAAAATATAAAAATATTAATAAATACTACAACAATAATATAGAAGCAACACTTCTGTTAGTTAACATGAACAAACAGATGCACAGCTTCGGTGACGTCAGTAGGGTTGTTATTGAGATAAAGTGAGTTATATACAGCTGGTCATGTGATCTCAACACGACAGCCTTTGTGAGAAAAGACTGTTTTTATCTGAGAGTACATTTGGCATGTGTAACGTCATCTTTCTCAATTTATTTCTTTCTTTTCCGTCGGAACACAGATCTACGAACTATTCTGAACTACAATATTCTATAGTGGAACGGCGGAAGACATAGAGACTAGTGGAACCACATGATGCAAGCGCACACCCACTACATTTCTAATCCAGTAGTCTACTGTACTAGACTGAGCATTGGTAAGAATTAACGTATAGAAGACGGCGGAAGACATAGAGACTAGTGGAACCACATGACGCAAGCGCACACCTACATTTCCTGAAGACTGATGAGTGTCATCTGAACAACTGTCCTTCATAACACTAAACAGATGACAGCGCTGTCTCTCGTGATTTAGTTTGAAAAGTGAAATGCTACACTGTTAATGTCAACATAATATGGCATTCACAGCTCATTTATCTCCTATATACTTCCTACTTGACATCCTGTTTAAGAATCTTTCAAATATGTTATTTGTTATTAAAATTTAGATTATATTAATCATTTCTGGCATTAAATCACCATTGACTGTTGGTAAGATTTTAGAAGGACTGCATTAACTAAATTCTACTTGGCTGTTGGACAGTACAGTCATTGTTAACTACAACTAAAACTATTATTAATCATTTTCAATAATTGAAATAAAGCTAAAACAAATTAAAATATAAATATTAGATGAAAAACTTTACCTTAAAAAATTTACCTTGCAACCGAAATGAAAAAGTTTAAGCTGAAGTACAAAACTGACTAAAACTAAACTAAAACTGAAAAAAGAATAAAATAAAATAAAAAATAAATTAAAGCCTTTATAAAAATATAAAAAACATAAAATGACAAAAACTAAAATATAAATAAATCAAAACTTTATAAAAATATTTAAAATGACTAAAACTGAAATAAAATCTATGAAAGCTATAAAAAAAACAATAAAAGCTAATAAAAACGACTAAACTTACTAAAACTATATACAATATATATATATATATGTTTAAATTAATAATAATAAAAATGACAATACAATTACATACCAAAATTTCTAAAATCTTAAAATGTTAACTGAAATTATAAAAATAAAAGCTAATTCAAAATATTAAAAAAAAAATACTATAATAGTATATAAATTCATACAGTGCTATGTATGAACAAATACAAATGGCTGCATGACCTCAGTGATGTCAGTCAAAAATAAGTCATTTTACAGACGGCGTGGTAATGTGATCATCAGAAACTGCAAAGACATTTTCTTTGTAATGACGTGCACCAATGAATATTTCACCATCAACATGTCTATTTCATGTTGACTTCAAGAGGTTGCTTTTAAAGAAGTGTCCGGCTTGCGTATCAATCTCAGCAGTTGTCTGTTTCTCAAGTCTTATCCTTACACCTAACCTTCCCACCATTAAAACTAACCAGTGGACGACCGAACAACCTGCCACTTGTTGAGAGCAAATCTGCGAGCCACATGCGCGCACCATGACCACCGACTGTTTGATGGCACGTTGCTGTTTTGAATCTTAAAGCCTCTCGTTCAGAAAGTCTAAGTGCAATGGTTTTGTGGTGCGTGTCGTAATAAGAAGAGGTGTGGTGGGCTGAGAGCGTGGAGCCTGATAACTGCGAGTGTGGTTTTTCTCTCACACCTGAGCGCTCATACGTGTTTTGGCACCAGAGTGGTGGCTCTTTGTTCCTCCTCTGATATGTATGTGTGTGTGTGTGTGTGTGTGTGCGTGTGTGTGTGTGTGGGTGGGTGCGCGGAGCTGTTTTGCAAATGGAAAACCTGCAACTATAGAAAGCAAACATTTCCTCTCTTTCTGTATTTTTTTCAGCCTGGGGATGCCATGTTCAGAGACACCCAGCATCGCCCACGCACGCAAAGCCACATGTGAGGAAGACATGCAGCAGCAGCGGAGGCGCGGACGAGAGTATCCCTCTGAACTGGATGTGCTCTGCGGTGAGGAGAAACTCCACACGTCACGGCGCTCTCATTTTGTTTTCACTCACTTCTAGAACTTGTTGTTTATTTTTCTCTCCCCTGCCACCACATAAATCGCTTTTGAAACTCGTCGATGCAGTTTTGATGCGTTTGAAGGAGCGCGACCATATAATACTGATAACTAATTACAGGGAATTCTTTTGATCTGTTACCAACGATGCATCATATCTGAATTTCACATGAACTTGCATGACATTCACGCAAAGACTTTTTAACATCTTACCTCTGACTGTAGCGTACTGCAATGACGAGCCCCAGCTGTAGAGAAGACACAATGTGTGAAGGTGATTTTTACAAAAACAAGTTAACAAGACTGGACATAATTAATAAAGATGCAATTCACCCTAAAATGATCATTTACTCATCTTCAAGTTGTTAAAAACTTCTATGACTTATTTTCATCTGTGAATTACAAAATGAGATATTTAGCAGAATGACAAAGCAGCTCTTAAAACTATGTTATCGCCCAGCCCTTTATATAAAGTTGGATATATAAGTACTGTACGTTCAACTTTATCCGCATACATACAATGCAGTTGCATAGGGCAATATACACTATATAGCAAATCTCAGCTGCTTGATTGCTTGTATTGTCACAAAATGTAAACTATATTATCGCCCAGCTCTAATCTGCTAAATGCAACTATAAGGCATGACGATATTAAAATACTGTAAATATTAATATCAGGATTTTCTGTAAAGCTGCTTTAAACTATGTGTATTGTGAAAATATAAATACATTTTGACTTGATTTGAAGTGACTCCAGTCCCCTTCCACTTTCACTGTATGGAAAAAAAGCTGCATTTTTGTGTTTTTCACAAGATTGAAAGTCAGAACCATTATGTGAGAGAATACATTATTATTTTCATTTTTAACTGAACTATCCTTTCATTTCAGCACACATTTAATGACATAACTATGTCTGAACTCATTTCTTATACATGAGAATACTAATATAAATATATATATATCCTAAACTCAAAATTATAAATGATGTTACAACTAACTGAAATAAAATAGTTAAATTGAAATATAATAATAAAAAAAATGACGAGAATACTAATATAAATATATATATATATATATATCCTAAACTCAAAATTATAAATGATGTTACAACTAACTGAAATAAAATAAAGTTAAATTGAAATATATTAATAAAAAAAATGACAAAGGCACATAATAAAATCACTAAAACTTAAAAGTAAAATTTAAATGAATACTGAAAATATAAAAGTAAAAGATAATTAAAATATTACTATAATAGTATACAAATAATACTAAAATAACACCATATTATTATTAATAAAAAAAATGACAAAGGCACATAATAAAATCACTAAAACTTAAAAGTAAAATTTAAATGAATACTGAAAATATAAAAGTAAAAGATAATTAAAATGTATAAATAGTATTAGTATATAAATAATACTAAAATAACAATATTATGCTTGAGAAATAATTGCTAAAATAACACAATATTACCCTTGAGAAATAACTGCTTGTCTCCCTCTTGTGGTGAAGCTGAAGCATCACTGATTTTACTGGGTCACACAGAGATGCAAGTTTGTGATGGTGCATGATAATCATGTTTCCAGAGTAATAACACTGATTACTGTTGTGTTAAATGTGAGTGGAGGTGGGCAGAAACCTTCATGGCAGCCATGGCTTGTACGGTGAGACCCAGGCGGGTGGGCGTCAGAGCGGCAAGCATTGCATTGAAGCGACTGCTTTTACTGAGGACCGGAGATGAGTACAAACCATCAGCTGATACAGAACCAAACCTGCAACACACAAATACAATGAGCTGGGAGACACATGCATTCTTTCCTACATTACATTTGCATCTGTATAATAAATAAAAAGAAAACAAATAGATAGAATACAAAAAGAGAAGCTAGTGTTAGTTTTTTTAAATAATTTAATAATTTTATTAATACATTTTTACATTAATTTAGAACTATTATATACATGAAACATGCACACATAAAGAGTTCTGAATGTTTAATTATGTTTTTGTAGTTTTATTGTCATATAACCATTGTTGGTTATTTGTCTCTATTCTGGTTATTCTTTTTTGGACTATCTAAGGAAAAACTATATGGATCCAGTAGCAAAAACATTATCATGCAACATAACGCAATGATCCTGATATAATGATAGAAATTTTGTAACTTTCCCTTCAATTATATTATAAATACAGAGTTCTGGCATGAAACTCTAGATGGCGCAGTCCGATAGGTCTAACTCAATCTGAACTAATGACATCATTATCACAAGGCACAGCTGATTGGTTCTCTCCTGTATCGGTAGCCAATGAGCTCGCTGCTCAACATTCAAATATATGACTAGTGCTTGCAGTAGCAGTTGCAGCTTGCTTCAGAAACCCTCCACACTTCCCCAGCTCCACCTGTATAGATCTGCTACGAGCAGTGTTAATTTCGTGGACGAATAATTTTCGTCAACAACATTTTTTTCACTGACGACAACGAGACGCTAACGAACTAAAATTCTTTTTGAATGACAAAAATTATGACGAATATTTATTGACATTTTCGTCAACGAATATAAACGAGACGAAAATGTTAGGGAGGGACGATTTGGGAAGAGATTCATTCAGAACGAATCTGCTGCGTGGTTCGGAGGTTAGATGCGTACATATGAACCGGCGGGACATAAGCTAACATACACTTGCTGCACGTCGCATAAAACGCCAGACGCTACATTATATTTGCAGCAGCACTATTTCTTACATGCTCACAGCAGCATGTTGTGGATGTATTGGCAGTAGCAAGTCTCGGTACTGCAGCGTAGCAGATCTATTCCTCCAAGACCAAATACATTAACACTGTCATGTACATTACCATGCCAATCCCTCCGAGAGTTGTCATGACAGAAATATATTTACATGTTATGTTCTGATAAATGTTGACAAATACCAAATTCAATTTTTTTTATTAACCTCTGAGAATCTTCTAATCATCCAATAAATAAATAATAATACATGATCAAATAGAAATTTGTAAAAAATTAAATATTGTTTAAATATTTTTTAAATAATTATTTAAATAATCACTATTTCATTAATTTGATTTCTGTTGGCATCAATGAATTTCAATTATTTTTCCAGTCATTCGTAATTAATGGGTAAGAATTTCTCAAATCATTTAATAATAAGCGATTGTATTCACGAATATGTAAAAAAATGTTTAAAAATAAATACAAATCACAATAAAAAATTTCCATGATATTTCAAAATTTGACTCATTTCCATTACTTTTCCAGGTTTGGAAATCACAATTTTAACATTCGCTGATATTTTCATGTTTTTCACGACTGAGGGATTTTGTGCTATAATCTCTCTAGAATGTCTTTCAGTTACATTTTGTAGTTCACAATGCCTACTCTACAGCAATCCTGTCCGTTAACTCACTTTCTCAGCAGATTTTCCCGTGGTATCCGAACGTTATTAAATATCAAAATGCCATTGTCAACTCCATGCAGGCCTGTGTAAAAACACATTAAGCAAACCCATCAAATCTTAAAAACATAATTGAGGAGGGCTGGATTGCAAAATAGTGTTATTGTATTACCTTCTTTGTGCTTCATGTCAATGGTCGTCACTCCTGGCCACATGAACCCGTTCTGATCACGGATTGGTACAATAAAGCAGTGGGGACCTGAGAAAGACATCTTCTCAATAAGTCGTTCATATCCATACATTACGTGTTATGTCCCAAAGTTTAACACATGGGTTAATGATTCAAGCTGATGTCAGTGCATAATGCATTTTATGCTTTCCAAACATTTTTAGATAAACAAACTGATGAGCACCAAAATTTGACACAAATGTCCACATTTTAGTGGGTCCATGTCTAAATATAGACTATTGATGAGTTGACAGAATCATGCCAGATATGTTGAACTAATGTGCAGACAGGCTTGTGATAATAATTCAGTATGTAAAGTAAGCACGAACAGCCGTTGCATTAGTCTTACCTTGAGATTCTCCATTGATAATGAGCTGAGCAAACACAGCGGCATAGTTTCCTTTCATTGCGTTACCGGTGTACATTTTCTGAGCATCTTCGGAAGGTGTGTGAATAATAAACTCCTGCAAAACAACCATCAGAAACATTTCAACTCAACTCTGTGTCTGTTTCATAATAATCCAAGTAAGTGTGGATTTGAGTCATTTGTGAACAGTGTATTTGTGCCTGGCTCTAGATACAAGAGCAGTTTCATCTGTGCTCCTATCCAAGGAATAGTTCATCCAAAATTTAAAGATCTTCAGTGAATAACACATTAAATTTCAGTCCGTTCCTCATAAAGCTATTTGATGGGTTACTGAGAACTTTTATAAAACCTTTTTTGCTGCTTTTTAACCTATTTGGAGCTTGATATAAATATAAATCTCAGCTGTATTTTATTCCATAAGTACCGGAGACCCGGGTTCGAGACCCACTCGGAACGAGAACGAGGTGTGGCGGTGAGGACCCGGGGGAGAGGGGTTACATAAGCATGAATATCATATGGGTTTACAACATCAGTAGCTGACACCAGAATTTACTGTAGATTTTCGGGTCGAGTACTCTTGTCAAATTTGCATTAAAATCACTGTTGACCCCAGATCGTTCTGTAGATGAAAGAGTAGAACAGACTTGGGAATCACCTGTGTGGATTGATCGTATCGGGCCTCAGTGATAATGCCTCGAACGTTGCTACCGTGGCCTCTCTCAGTCATGGCAAACATCCCTGTAAACTGTAACTCCTGCAATTAAACACAAAATCTTATAGGACATGTTGCATTGACATAAAAGGAATTGCTCACCCCAAAATGAACATTTGCTGAATATGTACTCAACCTCAGGTCACCAAGACATAGATGAATTTGTTTCTTCATTTGAACATATTTGGAGAAATGTAGCATTCCATCACTTGCTCAGCAATGGATGCTCTGCAGTGAATGGGTGCCGTCAGAATGAGAGTCCAAACAGCTGATAAAAACATCACAATAATCCACAAGAAATCCACACGACTACAGTCCATCAATTAACATCTTATGAAGCAAAAAAACTGCATGTTTGTAAGAAACAAATCCATCAATCAGGCATTTTAACTTTAAATCAATTCTGGCCAAAATACGAGTTAATACATAACGCTTCCTCCAGCAAAAAAAAGTCCATCACCTGTTGTTGTCTCACATCAAAATCCACCCACACATTTGTTTAGAACCACTCTGGACTGTTTTCACCTGTAAACAGTGCTTGATCTGTGCATATTTCTCCCCTGATTCAGACAAGATTACTTTTTCAATGAAGGAAGCAAAATTATGGATCCAGGACTTGTATTTTAGCCGGAAGCAACAGATAGAAGTTAAAACATCTTAATGATGGATTTGTTTCTTACAAACACGCAGCTTTTCACTTCACAAGACATTAGCTGATGGACTGGAGTGGTGTGGATTATTGTGTTGTTTTTATCAGCTGTTTGGACTCTCATTCTGACGGCACCCATTCACTGCAGAGCATCCATTGGTGAGCAAGTGATGTAATGCTACATTTCTCCAAACTCATCTGCATCTTATATGGCCTGAGGGTGAGGAAGCTTTCAGCCGAATTAAAATGTTGGGTAAACTATATTTTTAAATCACTAATTTCAGTCATTCTTGCAATAAACAAACAACACATGTGCAAACTCATGGAGACCAAAATGATCAGGACTTTGACTCGCAAACATTTTTGTGCACATCTATTGAGTGTGTTTGAGGTCTGGAGGGCACAGAATTTATTCCTGACTTACTGAAACAGGGAGATACCTCTTCATCTTCTGCTCTGGACTGCCTAAATTATTGACAGCACCTCCGTACAGTCCACACACAACACCGATCTGAGGGATACAGCGAACAGTGCAGTGTGACTATTCAAATGTGGAATAAATGCAAATATGTAGTGTCATGCATGCCAACACGACATGCAAATGTCCTGAGAACAGCTCAAAATTCAGTTACAATGTAAACAACAGCAAGCAAAAATGTTAGAAAATGTGTTGCAGCTGATTCAGCTTAATTACCTGGAATAATGGAATATAAGAATACACTGTACCATGACTTTTTGAAGTTGTAAAGACAACAATTTGTACGTTTTAAAGAAAATACTATTTCAGTTTTTCTACTTCCAAATTTCAGGTACAGTGGGTACGGAAAGTATTCAGACCCCCTTAAATTTTTATATAGACAGTTGACACAATAAGTTAGTGCACAGGATAATTTGGAGCTGTACGCTCAATCGGTCACGGTCAAAAACTGTTTGCTTTCCTGCCATCCAACATCCCATCCCATTAGCCAGGTGCTCTTAATATAAAAGTATCACAACGCCTCCCCATGGACAAAACACATATTGCATTAAAATGGCTCCTACAGCTGCAATATAACAAAGAGTGAAAAATTTAAGGGGGTCTGAATACTTTCCGTACCCACTGTATAATTTAATATGTTACTTGCCGTTTCTTTGTAATTGTTTGTCAAATTTACTAGCAATTTGTGAGTGAAAATTGTTTCTGCACCATTTTTTTTTTTTCAGTGTATAGCACAAAATTGGCAAACCTTGACTCCTGTGGCCATGTCAGCGGAGCAGATGATCTCAGATGCCTAAACTCTTGTTTATGAAGCCTTTTTGCTTCTCTTTTAGCTAAACAAAGGCAAATAATATGTTTTAAATAGGCATTACACTAAAAAAAAAAAGTAACATTCTACTTCCTGCATGTTTTTTTTAATGCAGTGGTTTAATGATGTCATGGCAAAAACACATTTTTGTTCCATGTACCATTTTTAGGACTTCTACCATGTTAACTAACAATGTTGAACCTTGGAGGACAATGCAAAGTGAATTTAAGTGTTATAAAATATATCAAAGTGCTATTGTTTTTACCAAATGACAACATAACTTTACCATGGTAACACCATAGTACTTTTTGAATGCGTAATAAAGACGTGCAGAAGACTCTCTCATTTCTCACGTACCTGATTTCGAAGGTGTTCTTTCATGAAAGGCAGTCTTAACATGTGATATAGCCTCTCTGCAGTCAGGTCTCTGCTCTGATCCAGAGTCCGTTCATAACTGCACCGAGAACACAGCGAGCTCTCGGTAAATTCAAATGAAGCGCAAAATGGATTCAGATCTTTTAAATCTTGACAAAACGTGCACAGCCTCCATCGTGTGTCTGGAAGAGGTGACTGTATATTTCCTTTTATTTACTCAAGATAACTCCCGTGAATCAGTCTTTAAGGAAACACGGTTTACTGACCTGCTGGACTGAAACAGTTCACACTTTGAAATCGCGTCACGAAAAGCATCTTTAATCTCCCAGAATTCTCCATCTAGATATCTGGCAAGGCTGCTGGACTGTATTTGATTCTTGGATGATAACAACACGACTTGAGTTCCTCGTGTTTTCACTGTAACTGTAACTGTAACATTCCACTTCCGCGTTTGGATGATGTCACCGCGTTGCGCGGCAACACGGCTAATTCACTTTTTTTTATTTTTTTATTTTTTATTGCCTACTCGTTTATGAGGTAATTTATACATTGTAATAAAAATAATAACAATAACATTAAGATAGTAACAATAATAATAACATATCTATCTATGAAGTAAAGGCATTCTTTGGACCTGTGTTAAAGTGCATTTATGCATTGTTTATTTAATCTATTATCAAAACAGTCTTCAAATAAACTAGTTTTTTATTATGTCTATATAGGTTTTTTATTAAGTTTTACTTTTATTTAATTTGAGTTATTTCAGTACTTCAACATACAAAATGGAAATGAAATAATATATATATATATTGAATGTATTTATATATATGTACATGTATATGTGTGTGGCTGTACATACACATATGTAGTTGTTTTTGGTGTT
>NW_015659941.1:93446-95005 GCF_001515625.1 Sinocyclocheilus rhinocerous | reverse complement strand
AATATATCAAAGTGCTATTGTTTTTACCAAATGACAACATAACTTTACCATGGTAACACCATAGTACTTTTTGAATGCGTAATAAAGACGTGCAGAAGACTCTCTCATTTCTCACGTACCTGATTTCGAAGGTGTTCTTTCATGAAAGGCAGTCTTAACATGTGATATAGCCTCTCTGCAGTCAGGTCTCTGCTCTGATCCAGAGTCCGTTCATAACTGCACCGAGAACACAGCGAGCTCTCGGTAAATTCAAATGAAGCGCAAAATGGATTCAGATCTTTTAAATCTTGACAAAACGTGCACAGCCTCCATCGTGTGTCTGGAAGAGGTGACTGTATATTTCCTTTTATTTACTCAAGATAACTCCCGTGAATCAGTCTTTAAGGAAACACGGTTTACTTACCTGCTGGACTGAAACAGTTCACACTTTGAAATCGCGTCACGAAAAGCATCTTTAATCTCCCAGAATTCTCCATCTAGATATCTGGCAAGGCTGCTGGACTGTATTTGATTCTTGGATGATAACAACACGACTTGAGTTCCTCGTGTTTTCACTGTAACTGTATTCCACTTCCTCCACTTCCGCGTTTGGATGATGTCACCGCGTTGCGCGGCAACACGGCTAATTCACTTTTTTTTTTTTTTTTTTTTTTTTATTGCCTACTCGTTTATGAGGTAATTTATACATTGTAATAAAAATAATAACAATAACATTAAGATAGTAACAATAATAATAACATATCTATCTATGAAGTAAAGGCATTCTTTGGACCTGTGTTAAAGTGCATTTATGCATTGTTTATTTAATCTATTATCAAAACAGTCATAGATTATAAGACTGCATGAAAGGATATGTTTCGTTTTGAATGCTGAATTCTAAAGGGTTTTTGTGGTTACATGCAGTGTTCGAATTGTGTCAACGCTCTTATTTTTCTAGAAGTGTGTCAAATTCTTACATTTAATCAATAAAGTCAATTACAATAATAAGTCACTTATTATTAAATAAATAAATAAATAAGTAATAAATAAGATTATTAAATAAGAAATAAATAAGCGATACTTAAATAAGTATCGCTTTTTATTTCTCCTCTTTCCTACTACTTGTTTCACTTCAGTTTCAGTTTTTCATAACCATTTCTTACTATGTGTCAGTAAGTTGTTGTTATTTTAACCATTACGCCTATGGAATGTCCCCATAAAACTCTTCAGTGTGTATGGCGTGTGTGTGTGTGTGTGTGTGTGTGTGTGTGTGTGTGTGTGTGTGTGTGTGTGTGTACCTGTTTTTCTATTCTGGTGGGGACTTAAACCTGAATACGCACAGACTCGTGGGGACTCGTGTCACGGTGGGGACCTAAATCGAGGTCCCCACGAGTAAACAAGCTAATAAATCACACAGAATGAAGTTTTTTGAAAACCTAAAAATGCACAAAGTTTCCTGTGAGGGGTAGGTTTAGGTGTAGGGTTGGTGTAGGGCAATAGAATATAAGGTCTGCACAGTAGAAAAACCATTACGCCTATGGAGAGCCCCCACAAGGCTAGCTGACCAGACATGTGTGTGT
>NW_015659941.1:89048-92244 GCF_001515625.1 Sinocyclocheilus rhinocerous | reverse complement strand
ACATGTGTGTGTGTGTGTGTGTGTGTGTGTCTGTGTGTGTGTGTGGGTTGTGTCTATTTGGTCAGTTTGACGGGCCAGGCGCAGCGCGTGTTATTTCTGATATGACTCACGAAGACAACCGTAACAGTTTATCTGTGAGCTCTTCTCCCAGACCCGATCCTCTGAAAGGACTGTGAACACGTACTGTGTATATACGGCACTATCAGGCTAGGAACTTTAAATCATTCGCCTAACAATCTCATAAAAATGTAACCCACTCGAGGAATCGGCTATAAGCGCATTTAATTCCCGTCAGTCACCAGCCAGAAACCCGGCGAAAGGAAAGAGGACTTGACCGTTTTAAAGAAGGCAAAAACATTACGAGACAATGTGGAGATGTCTCCTGCTGCTCGTTTCTCCTCTGCTGATGTCTTTCTGCGGGGGTGTGTGTTTCGTTTGTCCGGAGATCTGTCGCTGTTCTCAGAAGAGCATCACCTGTAACAGCGCGACGGAAAGCCTGAAGAGCAGGACTCACAGCAGACTGTAAGCACACTACATCTCATCATCTTATAGCTCACGTTTAACTAGACATTAAAGGCATATTATACTCGGTACCAAACTGTCCGTCATTATTGCATTAGCCTAATTGATTGGGACTTGTGCTTTTGCTTTTACTTTAAATTTAAGAGTCACTGTAAAAATAAAGTATTTTTCGGTGCTGAAAGATTTTTGGAGTAGGTACGTTTTACAGGAAAATACTTATACCTAAAAATTTCACGTTTAATTCAATATATTTCTGAGTGAAAATTGATTCCACACCATTTTTCCCCCACCTGTGATATTATGTATATGGGAGACCGGAGCAAGTTGTCATATTGATAATATCATACTTCACATAGATTTTCCATAGTCAGATTGGTGCAGGTTGTCACATACATTCAATATGTTGTAATGTTATACAATTTATCAGCAAAACAATAACTTAATATTTATTTACTGTACGTAATGTACATTTTACATTTTTGAGGATTTATGTTTAAGTGTTTTGTAACTGCTTTTCTTTCTGTTATACATTTTTGCCATTATTTAGTTCTTTATGCATTTTAAGGATAGATATGAAATGAAAGACAGCTTTTTTTACTTGAATACAATTTCATATTTCAAATGTATCCTATTCAAATCAGAATCAGTAATAAATAATTTTTATTTTTACTTTAACACAATTTCATAATTCATATATATATATATATATATATACACACACACACACACACACACGTGTGTGTTGGAAGCTATTTTTTCCTGAATACAATTTCATATTTCAAATGTATTTCCAAATCAGAATCAATAAACAGCTTGTTCTCATTATTACATTATCCCATGCAATTCGACAACATGCCGTCAATATAAGCTATATTTGGACAATGATAGTGGAAATGTTATGGGTTTTTATAGTCAAGACTTTAAGGTTTGTGTCTGCATCAGAAACTGACACTCACTCATATCAAGATCACTCTCATGTATATTGAGCTCATCACTTGTCAATGGATTTTTGCAATTGCACAAAGTTTATTATTGATAAATGTTTGCTGGTTAGAAAAACTAATAGAGACTGTGTGAAATAACACTCTATCTGCAGTGATTCACTCTGATAATAAACATCTTGAATATCATGTACATGAACACATAAACCACATGTAACACACTCAAGTCATTTCAGCTTAATTATGTCCTAATAATGCTTGTATTATAGTACAGAATGTTAAATATGAAAAAGAGGACTAAAAGGGAGGTACAGTATGTCATTTTATTTTAATGTGTGATTTGGAGGGCATTCCCTTTTCTTTTTTGTGTGTCTGTATTCAGTTTATTCTCTTCTCAATCTCTTGTGGATCTAACAACCAACACATAACAACAACCCAAAAGAGACAGAGAATGAGCTTATCTGTGGTTCTGTTTCATAACTAACCATCACAAATGAATTTGTAGTCTAAACATGCATGTGACCCATTCAGTAATCTGATTTATAAATAAATAGCTATCTGTATTTACCCATTTAATATCTACAAAATGTACCAACAATTTTGTCAATGCTGTCAACACAATATTTATGACACTTTAAAAAAAAAAAAGCCATTGGTTCGATTGATAAATGGTATAAAATTACAACATATCATGTGTATGTGACAGCTTGCCCAATGACAGCATTCCCATATACATCATATACAATAAAAAAATGGTGTACAAACATTTTCATTTAGAAATTGCTGGTAAATTTCAAGTAATACATTAAATTAAACATAACATTTTGAATTAGAAAGACTGAAGTAGATTATTATTTTTTTAAACTTACTCTTGCATTCTTTGTTTTATTTACTTGAAAAATCTATTTTTACAGTGTAATTTTGTCTTCTTAGGACTTAAAAGTAAAATACTTGAAAAAAGTCCGCACACTCTCAAAAATCAAAAAGTCACAAGCGAGATGAAAGCAGTGTAAGCAATTTACTAAAAAAAAAGGCAACAAGGTAAACGTTTCGGTCACATGTTGACCATTTTTAATGCCAAACTAAGTTGTTGAAATGCCAAGCTGAATGTTGAAACTAGGAGCCGTCTTGATTTAAGAAATTACATGATGATTTAGGAGATCGCATGATCAATCAGAACAAGCACTGATCCAAAAAAGAAAAAGAAAAACAGTTTTCATCTCAACAGTTTTATTGTCAATATTGTTAGCTTGGCATTGAAAATGGTCAACATGTGACCAAAACGTTTGCCTTGTTGCCTTGTTTTTTTTTTCCAGTAAATTGCTTACACTGCTTTCATCTCGCTTGTGACTTTTTGATTTTTGAGAGTGTGCGGACTTTTTATTTTTTTTAATTTTTGTTTTTTTAAGTATTTTACTTTTTGGAAACTTTTTTGGTCTACGAACCTCGGTTTGATTGTTTTGAAGGCGCGGTGAGTCTCTAGCTGTTTTTCTGTCTTCTTGGGACTTGCAAACACAATTGCAAGAAAAGGAATCGATCTCTCTATCTCTCTATCTATCTATCTATCTATCGAATTTAGTGCATTTACTTTTTCCACTCATTCTTAAAGGGTTAGTTCACCCAAAATTCTGTCATTAATTACTCACCCTCATGTCGTTCCAAACCCGTGAGATCTTCGTTCATCTTCGGAACACAAATTAAGATATTTCTGATGAAATCCGAGAGCTCTCTGA